>NW_004955417.1:18943859-19006923 GCF_000276665.1 Chinchilla lanigera
AAAAGACATCACTTGGCAGTTTATATTGTTAACTTTTAAAATCCTGCTCAGGAGACGACTACAGCAGTAAACAGACAATTCAATCAGATAAAGGATAAGAAAAGGGTCCTTTCGAAGGATCTTCATAGTAGACAATAGGGGCGATCTAGCCCGGTATTCATGTGGATCCGAGGGTATGTCTATGTCTTTCTAGAGCATGCTGTCTGGCTGTATCACGTACCCAAACCCAGAAAATAAGTTGCTTTCACAATTCAAGAGGCTGCTGTTCAGTCTGGTAGCACTGATGCCTTCTAGACCAAGCCACAATGAACAGACGAGGATGGGGTCACACCCGACCTGGGGTCAATTAAAGAAGTTTACTCAGGATGCCCAGGAGGTGGTAACCGAGGGAGGAAATTTTCCTGGACATGTTCATCCTGGTCTCTTGGCAGGTAGGAGCTCCACACACCATGCCCTATTGGACATTCCTTCCTGATCCGCCCTGGCTCACTTGTCACCTTGGGAGGCTCCTGTTTCCACACCTGTTTTTACAACTCAATCCCATCTTCTGGGTGGCCACTCCGACGCTCATGTTCTACAAAAATATTCATGATTCAATTATACTGGTCAAGTGGCTGCTCTTCCTTGCTGTGTTGGGTCATCTTCTCCATGCTTGCCTACTGAAGTTATAGAAAAACTGCCATTGTTTGTAATTTATCAGGAGCAGACCTTGATGAATTACTCATTTTAAATAGTATCAGTCTGTCTCTAACAGCCACCGATTATTCATGTCCACTTGCCCCGTGCCACAGCACCACTCCGCATGTGCCACTAGGTATATTTGTGCCCTGGGAAGAATGGTGTAGTCATCATCCTGACATGCCTACCATTACAAATGTGACTATTATGGATTGGTCCCACACGATGTATAATGTTACAAAGTATTATCCATCTTCTGTACTTCATGCTTCTCAAAAATATTTCCAAAAGGATTTATGGCATTTGGCCACCAGTCTCACCCTTATTACTCTGTCTCATCATAGCATCAAAGACATCAATCATGTAGGTGCTCAAAAATATTGGTCCAGACCTGTGTCTACAGTCCTTATGTTCTTTTGGTGGGAACCATTAATATCATACAAGAAGATGATTACTACTTTGTTGATTACTACAATTATACTATTACTATCTTAAATAAGGATAAAAACATTTCAATATTGTACCATCCATCATTTATTATGATTCCTACTAATATCTCTGGGCCATGGTATTATGACCGAGGTCTACAAATCCTCAAAGAAATTGACAAGCAATTGAGTCACCCAAAGAGAATGGCGATGCCATAATTCTGGGAATTTTCTCTAGTCACACTTCTTGCCACTTACTGTGGTCTCATCTGATGCCCTAGCCCAGTGTACTAACTGCACATTGTGTCAATCATCTGACAGAAAACACATTATATACACGTTAGAGACCCAAGAAGATATTGATGTAAAACTGGAAGTAGAAGTCAATGCCCTTGAGGCCATTGTTTTAGATATAAGTAATCAAGTTAAAACCCTTCAGTACTGTCAGGGGCTACACTACCATGCTGAATTTAGCCTCATATATATGACTTCTGTGCCATGCAGTGAAATTCAATGGGTTGGGGAAAAGGAGACAGCACACTTAATGGGCATACTTCATCATAATGATGTTTGGGCTAAGAATAACTCCATTAACAAATAATGGCTCTTATCATGAGCAAATCAGGGCTCTCACTCCAGATCAATTAGCTAAGTCTATACTTGACCTGCTCAGTGGATTTAATCCTTTAAATCTGGCCTGCCAGGGAGCCATCATGATATTGAGCACCACTGTAGTTATTGTATTAATAATTTGCTTAGTAGTCCTCTACAGAATCTTCCGAGGACAAATCTTCACTGTCACTTTAAAACATCATCAGAAGCTTCAATTGCAAAATAGAAAATGGGGAGATATTGGGAGCAAAACTGTCTGTACCTTGGGTGTTTAGGACAAGGCCACTGTCACTCATGAGTTTGGCAGGGCCTTTGAGAAGCGTGCACAGCTCAGGAGTTGATGAACATAGTGACTTGACCTTCACTTGAGATAATACAGAAAATTTTCTCTTGTCCCTGTAAAGCCACCAATTGTCGATGTGAAGCCACCAAGACTTGTTGTTCTGCCAATAGATTAGATTTTGTTCCTGTTCTAGATTCTACCCTTAAACTCTCCATAAAATAAAGGCGCTTTGGATGCTGGGCAGTTCCTTTCTCCCATCAAGAGAGAGGGCTCCACCTGACCTCAGCTTTTGTATGTTGATTCCTGTCTTTGTTCCCCCTGGCAATCCTCCCTCTGAAGTTTCAAGAGCTGCTCTCGTGTGGGAGGATATAAAATGATACAGTTATTGAAGCATAATATTAAAAAGTTAATACAGGAAAAAAAGGAGAGGCAATGGCCTCTATTGTCATTTAAATAATTTTTGTGCCTATCATACAGGTTAACTTCCCTAGTATTTTCCAAATTGCCTGCATTAGAACCACCTCTTTAATCTTCATAGCATAATATTAATTATTAAGATACTGCTGTGCACAAATAGACTCATGTTCAGCCAGATTAATCAACACCATCTTCCTTATTAAAGGGACAGCATCCTCTCTGGCCACTTTCCAGAATTCATCCAACTCTTTGGTATGAGTCAGGTAATAAGGTAGGTAAATAGGCAGCTGTCCCAAGAATGGTATCAGAACCAGTGTAAATCAAAATCACCAGCTCCCATTGTTTTCTATAGTTTAGGACTCTTACCAAAGCTTCTTGATGATTTTCTTCTAACACACAAAATAGCCCATTGACATAGATTTTATATTCTGTCTATATAAGATGCCTGAGTCCCTTAAAGAGTAAGCAACTTCCTAAGTTTATGAAGTACATAAATGCAGGAGTCCATTTATAAAGTGAGATCTGCCTGACTTAGCAGTTTTCTCTATAGTATGTCTAGCATTTACTAAAATGTGCTTTTATCAGTTCTGTGGAGGTTTTTTGGTCCTATTGAGTCTGAAATTTTTCTAAATTTCTTTCACTTGAAAGAGGAAAAGAAAGAAAGGGAAAAGTATGTATAGATGTATATACAAGATAGCAAACATGGTTGTACTACTGACGTCTGTCACTGTAATTAAAGGAACAGTTAATGTTTAATTGTTTGATCAATCTTACATGTCTATATTTGCTTTCCTGAGTAATCACTTTGAAGATATCAGTATGTAATGCAACAACCATTGTTAATTTCCTGTCACCTTGTCTGAACTTGTGTTGCTTATATTGTTTTTGTGTTATTTTGTAAATGTATATGTGTTTGTTAATATGTTTTCTTTCTTTTATTTTTAAAATAAAAAAGAAATATATTAAGGAATTGTCTTGAGAAAAATTTAAAAATACATATTTTTTTAAAAATCTAGTATTGATTTATTTCTAAAAGAGTGGCACTAATCATTGTGTTAAAAGCTTTACTTTACAAATAATGTTTTTAATTCTACCTCTCTGTTCCTTTTATTGCAATGATTGTTTATATTCCACAGCCCCTTCCCATCTCAGCAGGTTCACTCACAGCAATTTTAGTCTTCCACAGTAAACCATTGTCTGAAATTATTAAATAGAAATTCTAGGAAGAACAATTTACAACTTTTAATTTGCATACCATTCTGAGTAGTAGGTAAGATTGAATACCATTCCACTTTGTCCTATCCAGGACACAAATCATGCTTTTCCAGATCTTGTAGGCTACTCATGAGTGAGTTAGTCAGTAGTCCTCTTAGTCAAGATCAACTCTTGCAATATGGCAGTGGTTGTGTTTAAATAGCCATTATTTTATTAATAAGGACTCCAAAGCAACAAAAGAGAAATGATGATGAAATTCATTTTGTTTGTGCCACAGAAAAACCATAAAAGTCTTCCTCTAATTAAAAGTTCTTGACTTAATAAGAAAAAAATTGTATGTTGAGCTTTCTGAGATTTATGGAAATTACAAACCTTCTATCTATGAAATTGTTGGCAAGAAAAAAGAAATTTTTGCTACTTTTGAGGTTGTTTTTCATGCTGACAAAGTTATGGCCACAGTGACTGACTGATGCTTAGTAAAGAGGGAAAAAACATTAAAATATAGGATTCAGTACCACACCTGGTTTCCAGAATAAACTGGGATCTAGAAATATATGGTCCTTGGATTAAAGGCCTACTGTGTTTAACGAAAGGGGTGTGCAAGACTCTTTCATAGAGGATATTCCATTATTTAATTGTTAATAAGATTTAATTATCTCTTCCTACCAAAATAAATGCAAAACCACCAAAATTAGATCATAATGCTGGAAGATCATTCCTGTGAAGCAGTTTCTGTCTACTGAACTTGGACAATTTACATTCATGGACCACGCTTTGGGGCTAATTTAAATAACACTGCCACTCTTGCTGTGGAGGGCATTTACCAGCAGAATTGAATAATTGTAATTATAAATCATCCTTGAAAAAATATAAAGGAAAATTACAATTCAGCTTTCATGGTGCATCTAGCTTTTTCAAGGTGGGATGCTTTTGACTAAAAACACTTTTGAACCTCTCAATATTGAAAGATTCAAAGCTAATCACAAACACAATTTAATAGTAAATTGCTCATTTACTTGCATCTACATTTTAGTATTAAACTGAGCAGTTGGCAGATTTGAACTTGTGAATGTTTTTATTATTCAGTATTCTTCTTAAACACTGTAGACAAAGAAGCACCACTCATCTATATGACAGTGTACTTTTTTCCCTTTCTTGTTTATTACCAAGTAGCCAAGAAAACTTATTTTTTAAAGGAAGTTTTGTACTAAGGCAGGAGAAGATAAGTTCAAATTTTACTTAGGGTTTTAATGCAAATTATTCATATATATATTATATACAGAGCCGATATGATTGGTGTACCAGCTGCTTGTTTCATTTGTACTTATCCTGTTTATAAGGAAGTTCTGAGACATTAGTATTACTCACAATAATGCCATCCATATTCATAAAGTAATATTAAAGGATTATTTTCATGGTGTTGTTATTTGCCATGGTGTTTATGCAGCGAGGCTTAATGGCCTCTGTGACTATAAATAATCTGCAAATTACAGGCTTTGCTGAATAAATTAAGTCATTTAAAAAGAAAAACTGGAAAATTAAGAATATGCAGAATACTAAGTACCACATATATTGTTTAGGCTTAGATTGCAATTCATTTTGAGAGGGGCAAAGCAATTTTGCCCATTTGTTCCTGTTTGATTTTATTTCTCTTTCTTGAAGGTTCATGTGTCAGAATATATGTGTGTTTGAGGGGAAAAAAATGTGTATTCATTTCAATTAAATAATAAAGTGAATTTTTTTGAAATTCCAGAAGTTGTAACATATCAGCTGCTACGTTGTGAATGCCACCCCCGCAAAAGAAAAGAACAACCTCATGATGGTAGTTTTTGTACTGTGAGGGTGTAGGGGACATGGTTCTGTGTGGAATGGGGTTGTTCTCTTCAGAGTGGGTTGGTCCTCATGGAAGTGGATAGGCTGTGAAAGTGTGCTTGGTTTCCCTGAGCTTTCTCTTACTGCCTCCTTCTACCTACCTTATACATGGGCTGTACGAGTTGCGGTGTACCGTTTGTCAAAGCAAGAAAGCTTAGCTGGTGCCAGAGTCATGACGTTTGGACTTCTGAGCCTCCAGAATTTTGAGCCCATGAACTTCCATTGTTTGTAATTTACTCAGACTGTAGTACTATAGTGGCAAAATATGGATTAATATCGGACTCCTCTGAACACAAACATTCAAAGCAAGCATTAGATTTGCTCATATAAACATTTTATTTAATCCAAGTAGGTTGACTAGAATAAACTTTTACATCAAAGGCAAACACGCTCTATAGACAGTTAAATATTCTTTTAAGTGGAATATAAATCTGCAAAAGGTTTTAGGTGTTGAAGAATTTTCCTGTAGATGCCTCCATAATCAGCATAATTCAATTATGTGGCATACGAGATACGGGATACGGAGAGCTTGGTGATATAGCCTTGGTCACTTCTGATTCACTTCATAGCCTAACCATGTGACAAGGGACCAAGGTATTCTAAATCTCAGAGACACCACTGACTTGTGAAATTAAGAGACTCACCAGCTGCTATGTTCCCACCTCACTTTCTCTTCGACCCCTAGTCCAACTGGGCTGCTGCTTCAGTACAATGCCCAGTCCTCTTCCCACGGGCTTCCCCATTTCTTTGCTATGCTTCATCTCACATTTCTCATTACCCAGCTTGAATTTCAAGGGCCTGCTTAATATCACTTCCCTTTGTAGGTATCAAGTTGTTCCTGACCAGCACATCCATCTAACAGCTGAGCATGGATGGAACGTAGGAGCCAACCGCATGCTACCTTAATCACTTTAAATTGTTCACCACCAACCTCAAATGAACTATTAATGCCACTTACTAATCAACGTTACACTCCTTCCATCATTCTTCCTGCTGACTCTTTTACTGCTTCTACTTTCTCCTCAAATCTCTGCAGCATATTCCCCTGCAGTCAATTTTGAAGATGATCCTACTAAATATTTAATTTTTAAAAAGAAGGAAAAAAGAAAATAGGGCTTCTTCATGTTCATCTGTGCCAGACACCATATAGTTCACTTCCTGTGCTATCATTACAGGTTAAATGTGCATTTCCATAGGATTAAATCTCCTTTTTCTGTAAAGGTCTGTTTTGTTTGTTATGTTTCCTTTTTTTCTTTGATCTCTTCCCTAAGAGTAATTTTGGAAGAGAAATAAAAGAAGAGAGAGAAAAAAATCTTGGCTTATGTACTGTTGTAATCGGGCTTCTAACTCCCTGGGCTTTGCAGATATTTAAAATGCCTTCTATGCTGGGCAATTTCCATGGCTCTTCAGAAGTCTCTTGCTGTGCTCTTCTAACCAAAGTTCCCTTGATGTGCTTGATCCCTCTTTTTAGCTAATGCTTGTATCGCAGCTCCACACTCAGAAATAGCCACAGAGTTCCTCCCTTCCCTGGCAGTCTTTGAAGGACATACAAAGGCCATATGTCAGATATTTCCTCCACTTACTGTACCTCTGCTCCCTAGGAAATGGTCTCACATTCTTTGCCATCAGTGGAAATGCTCATTGCCTCCTGAGTCCCTCTGGTATCTCACGCTCTGCTGTAAATGCTTTGTCTGTATCCAGGGTCAGTCTGGGGTCCCCCAGCTGCAGAGAATGCATTTGGGGTGCAGGCCCTTCAACTACACTTGAGACACTCTCCGCTTCTCTGTATTACAGTGTGGAATTTTTTTTTTTTTTTTGATTGCTACCTCTGTGTATCATACCATTTTAGAGTGTGGTGGACAAAATTTAGTCTTATTGTGCTCAAAGATTCTGCATTTCAGAAATTTAGATACAGGATAACAAGAGATTTTTCTCTCTTCCATGGTACCTGGACCCTGTCTTAGGAAAATTTGAAGTGGGAAGGTGACTTGGTCATTGTAGTGTGCTATTATCTGGAAGCGTTTCTAATTATCTTTCCATCAGTGGATACCAGCTATTAACTGGGATCAACTGGGGCAGACACATAATTTCACCTCTTCTGGTGGACCCAAGGTAGCTGAATTTTATACACGACGGAGTAAATTCCAAGATGTGTTTCCCAGATAACAAAGTGACTTCACTACTTTAATAGCAAACTGTCAGAAAACACATACCATCACTCTGCCATTTTCTCTTTGTTTCAAGTGAGTTACAGTGTTACTCAAATTCAAGGAAAGGAGTTGGCTCTTTGAACTCAGAGCGCCATATTTCTAAAGGGCATTTGGCAATGGACATATTGTTGCAGCCATCATTGAAAATACCAAATTAATTCTCTCTTAAGGAGATTTTACTAGCTAAATTCTTTCTTCCTGGGTAGCCTGCCCTTTTTGATTGTTTGTGTATAACCTTTATCTGACTGGGAGGTCAAAGAGTCATGAAATGTTTGATTATGCATTTCCTTAGTAAATTATGTATTTTAGAGTGTCACCTCATTTTAGAATGCCATGACTTGTCATAAAACTTTAATATGATTTTATAGAAAAGGATAAAAGAAGAGATCCACTATCAGTTGGCATGGTCTACCTGGCACCAACCAGCAGGCTATTCACAGATCAAGAAGAAGAGAGAATTCTCTCTGGGAGAGAATCCAGAATGGACCTGCCCTTCTCAGCCCAGAGAATAGGAACTTTTGTTTCTTGCTGAGGTCGTAAATGGTAATGATAACCTGATACTTCGAGTTGGAATCTCTGGCTAAATTTTACTTTTAAGTACCCCATGACCATAACAAGAAAGTTACAAAACAGAGAAGCAAAATGTGTAAAGATTTCAGTCAGTAAGTAGCTCTGACTTTTATACAATTGATAGAATGAAGCAAAGATCTCAGAGAGTTTTGGAAGCATTTGAAAAGCTATAAAACCAAGAAACCTAGATTTTTCTTTACAGCTGCTTTATTATTTAGCATAAAATGTTGCATTTCTGCAGATTATAGTTTTTAGTGAAAAATTTTCTTTTGGAGTTATACATTTAATATCTATCACATTTGTTCATTATGAATTTTTGTGAAAACTGTGTATTGTGCCTATGTTTGCACATCATATGGGTTGTGTGTGTGTGTGTGTGTGTGTGTGTGTGCGATGTGTCTTTAGCAACGTATGCAAGTAATGATGTAAAGGAGTAGAGGAAAAGTTAACAGAATACTCACTCAACTCTTCACTTGAGTAACGTTAACAAATGGAAGAGTCTAAACATTGCAAAAGTTTTACAGTGAATATAGCACTGCAGTTTTACACAGAATACTATTTATACTTGAAGAACTAATTTTTTAACATACATGTGCAAGCACCGCATTGCTTCTCTAGTGTAAAGCCTTCAAGAGTTAATTTAATCTAGGAGATATGATAGACATTGAAAATTGATAGGAAAGCACTCATAGGTAAAGGATAACTGGGATACGGGAAAAGAGAAGGGAAAGAAGGAGAAAGTTTGCATACATGTATATGCAGGATAGTTAACACGGGTGCTCTACTGTCCTGTATTTCCTTGCTGAAAGAAACTGTCAGTGAGGCATTGGTTGATTAGCTTTGTATGTTTATATGTGTTTTCATGAGAAACTACATTGAAGATATCAATATGTAATACAATAAGCATTGTTAATTCCCTACCACTCTGTTTGTAACTCTGTAATGTCTGTACTATCCTATGCTATTTTGTAAAATGTTGTCGGTCTGTTAGTATTTTCCTCCTTTTTATTTCTAAAATAAAAAAAAAGAACTAATTTTTAGAAAGTATGGGAATGATGCCTGTTCATTAAGCCACAGCTTTAAAGGCTATACAGCAAGACCACACTTCCTCACACTTGTTTGAAAAGAAGCAGGCAATTCTGATTTTTTCATTTATCTTAAGATAGCAGATGTTAAAATGGAAAACAAGATCACATGCATACCTTGCCTTAAAGGCACCCCTTCCCTTCCTCTGCCCTGGGAGATACTTGCAACACAGTGTGAGCAGTGTAAATGTGTCTAAGCACATTTTCCTACTGGAGTGACCACAGTTTCAGGAGACTGACCGACAGGCAGGCTAAGACGTATTTCCTGCTCCTCTTGAAGTGTAGGACTGGATCAGAAAGGAACCATCATTCCGAGCAGTGAAACCTCATTGTCTGAGTTGGAAAGTTGACCTTTTATCTCTGCTCTGGTTAAAAGTTAGTTTTATTCCTATAGGGAGTGAGTCTCTCATCAAATAGGGAGTGAAGTACATCGAAGAAAATGAATGTAAGCCTTAAGGAAGGTGAGTCGGAGGATACTGAAGCAGATGAGAAGTAGTGTTCACAGTGGCCTGGACACTACCTGGAAAGCTATTGTCTGGAGGCTGCATTTGATAAACAAGTGACGAAAAAGGAAAATTTCTAAAGTAACCTTCTTAGATCCTTTGATTTTCCTTTTAAATCTTCATTGTAAAAGTTGATATAAATTAAAGCGTGTTCTTTGGAATTATGAATAAAACTTACAAAATAAATAATGGGAAAGTGTCTAAGGAAAATGCATTGATGACTTGAGGTTTTAAAAATGTGTATATGTTGATTTTCTATTAATAAAACTTTTAAGTACAAAAATATTTTACATTGTTTAAATTTAAACAGTGGTGACAAAATCAGACGGCTTTTCAATTACATATATTTTAATAAGTAGAAATGAGAGAAAGAAGAATCAAGTAGACAAAGAAAACTATTTCAGGAATGTAATATAGAAGGAAAAAAATGCATATTATATGCTGGAAAAATGAGTGGTCCAGTTTTTTAGATCAACAACTAAAATAGAAAAGCAAAAAACAGAATCACAAAAGTGCCTTGAGCCCCCATTGTCAGTGTAAGAGTATGAGATGGCCCTTGTCAGTGTTAGTGTAGGAATACAAATTTGTCCAGTAATCAATGGGAAAACATTGAATGATACTGGGTTAAGAAATGGCAAATGCTACTGTGAAAAGTACGGTTTCCTTAATTTCTCTCTGTCTGTTCATTGTTTGTGTATAGGAATTCTATTGATTTTGGGGTGTTGACTTTGTATCCAGCTACACTGCTGAATTTGTTGATTAATTCAAGGAGTCTTCTTGTGGAGTTTTTGGGGTCTTCCATGTAAGTATCATGTCATCTGCAAATAGTGATAGTTTTACTTCTTCCTTTCCTATCCTTATTCCTTTTATTTATCTCTCTTGTCTAATTGTTCTGGCTAATGGTTCCACTCAAGGCTTTTATAGTTAATGACCACAATTAGAGACCATACTCATAAGTGAAATAAATCAGATCTGCATGTGTAAGCGTCATATTTTCTCACTAGTGTCAGACCTGAAAGAGTGAATAAAAACTAGGAGCTATGAAAGACATTGTGAAATGAAAGGAAAATGCTTAAAAGTAAAGGGCAACTGGGGTACAGGAAAAAAAGAAGGGAAAGAAGGGGAAATTATGTAAGTATGTACATACAGGATAGCTATCATAGTTGAACTACTGTCTTCTACCGCTTTACTGAAAGAAACAGTTAATGATTATTTGACTGCTCAATACTGCATATCTCTATTTGTTTTCCTGAGAAACCACTTTGAAGATATCAATACGTAATACAACAGCCATTGTTAATTTCCTACACTTTGTTCGTAACTCTGTATTGCTTGTATTGTTCTTTTACTATTTCGTAAATGGTTGTCCGTTTGTTAATGTGTTTTCCTTCTTTAATTTTTTTTTAAATAAAAAAAAGAAGTGGCAGATATCTTTGGAAATATAATTGATAGCATAGCATTTTGTAGAGAAATTGTCAGTCAAAAGCAAAGACATCAGTTTACAATTTTATTCTAATCATTCTGTTAAAAATGGAGATCAAAATATCCTAAGCACAAAATGCAAGAATGGATATGAGAACTATTACAGAGGTATAATCAGTAAACCTAGATATGTAGAATAATTCAGAATAAAATGATAGAATCTGAGGTGATTCTAATTACTTTTAGCTAAGTACACTGAAGCTAGTCTAAAGTAGACATAAAATTAGAGGAAGAATTATTTGAGTAATAATAAATTAGAAAAGATAGGAAACTGCCTAACATTTTATATTTTATTTTTTTAGTATCTAGCAGAACAACCAGGAGTGGGGTGTTGCTGTTGCTTTTTTTTTTTTCATTTAAAGGTTGGAACTGTGGCTATAAACCCTTTTTATATTATAGGTTATTCTTTAATGAAATGCACAATACTATTAGTACCCATTCTAAACTGCCTGGAGAATGCAATCATGAAAACAATGTAAGCAACTGTTACTCCTAATGGTGATTCTAACTAAGTATTAAAAATAAGGAATGAATGAATCACACAATTTTATTGTGCCAGATATTTGTGTTTGTGTTGGCAGCACTATTAATCTAAGTTAGGAAACACTGTTTGGAAAAAAAATATGATGCACAACACTCCTTGAGACAGCAAGTTTTAGGGCATTTATAATGAAGAGAAAATTTTTAATTAATGGGGTCATGATTTTATATATAAAGGATCTTTAATAGATTTATATGGTTTTACATAAAAATCTTTGGTAAATTTATGGTTTCAGAGTCAAAGAAAAAAGTCATGTTTTTTGGCCTAAATTTCCAAACATGTGCTATTGACTTCCAGGTTTCAAATCCAGCCTAGACCTCACCCCTGCATTCTGCAAGCTTCCCATCCTCTTCCTCAAATGCACCATGAGCTTTTATTGTTACCATATTCACATAAACTAGTATGTGAACTGGAGTCTTGGAGAATAAAAGTAGTGCTGCAAATAGGATTATATATATATGTATAATTTTTAAAAGCTCCTTTTAAGAAAAATGAAATGATATTAAAGAATACCTATATTTGCTTAAATAATAATTCTTCAAAGGCTTTAATAGCTATCTTAAACACATAGAAGAAGGAGGTCACAGCTATACTTCAAGGTTTCCTTGTAACATCAATTTAGACATCAAAAAATTCAACTACAGTCATTCTTACCATGTAATACATTTTATCTGTGTGGTGATGAAGTCAGCTTTTTTTAAATGGTATATTAGAGCTATAAATAATGTGTGTGCCACATCCAACACTAAGGTTTTTATTTAGCAAATATTTTATCTCATTTTTTCCTGCAACAAAATGTGATTTCTTAACATCATTTCATTTTTAATTGTAAATTGTGAATCATTTTGTTGGATTTATAGTAAACAGCAATTCCAATTTTGTCAGATATTTCACTGAATCAGTAAAAATGTCTAAAAGTTTTACTTCTAATTGAATGAATAGAATGGGAGAAAAATCATTATTGAAATTAACTATTTTTACATTTTTAGCATCTAACATTTTTGGTATAACACTAGACTCCTATAACTGTGAAGTACTTCTATTAATGGACCAATAACTTCATTTCTCATATGTACATAAAAAAATTCAAAATGTAAAATGACTGAAATTTTTAGAACAGCAATTTTAGCTAAATGCGAAGTCAAGCTTCAGAAAGTGATAAATTAAACATAATTTGAGCAGTTGCATACATTAAATCATTATCACTGGGCAAAAACTTTAAAGTTAACTGTAAATGTTTGAACTCAGTTTTTGTCTTCTGATTTTCCTGAGGTTAGTGAAATCACCTTGGCTCATTTTCTTTGAAAGCTTGGGCAGCTCTAAGAAATACCCTAGACTAGGTGGTTTAGAAAACAGTTTTCTTTTTACATTTCTAGATGCTGTGCACAAAATCCAAGATTCAGGTACCAACACAATCAGGTTCGAGAAGGGTTCTCCTCCTGGCTTGTACCTAACTTCCGTCTTGCAGTCCTCTCACAGGGTTTTTCCTCTGTGATTTTCTCAAACGAGTAGGAAATCAATATTGCTTCTTATCGCTTCTTAGGCTACTAACCTATTGCATAAGGACCCATCCTTACCATCTGGTCTAACTGACTCCCAAAAGGCCTTATTTCCAAATACCGCCACATAGGCCACGGGAAGTCAAGGTTTCAACATGTGATGTTAGGAGGATAGGACTCAACCCATGCCATCCATATAACAGAAGAAAAACACCAACACATAGTTAAGTAAGTGTTTGTTATGAACTTTCTGGAAAGAAATCAATCCTGTGGTAAATTTTTGATTGAAATAATCACTTTAACCTATTTGAGCTCATTGTTGCCAAAGGGCTTACTGCATTCTCAAGTGAAAAAATAGTACTTTGTAAAGGTTTATACCAGAATTTAGATGATAAAATCATTATAGCAAGTATATTCAGATTACTCTATCTGAGGAACAGAAATTCTCTATCTCTTGTATATATTTCTCTATTTCCTGTACATATTTCACTTACATCTGTATTATATTTGCCTGCATTTTCTTCTAATATGCCTTGGAGTTATAGGCCTGGAGTCCTGTGTATCTTGCAAAGAAAATCATCCCATACATGTCCAGATTGAATTATTTCCTGCCACTACCAAATTAGGGGAAGTGATAAACTACTCTCCACATAAATTTTATATAGAAGTGCCCTGCCTACAGTCCTTGAAAGGGAAAACATTAGGTATCTGCAACTGGAAAGGTAAAAAAAGAGAGTGACAAGTTAACTTCTGTCCTTCTGCCAGATTTAGCCAAGTATTAGGTGAGAACTTTGTTTATTCCTTAGATGCTGTCCACACCAGTTTCTAAAACTAGGACAGAATTTGCAAACACAACCAGGATTATACTAAGCCTAACTTATTTTAATGCTATCATGTGTGGTGGTTTGAATGGCTACCTTCCTGCAATGCCTGCAAAAAGTTCTAGCTATCTGAAATCTATGAATTCAAACTTATTGTTAAAAAGGCCATGCACTAATCACAGTGGTGCATGCCTGTCATTCCAGCACTCTGGGAGGCTGAGACAGGAGGACCACAAGTAGGAGCCCAGGTTAGGAAATTTAGTGATTTAGCAGAATCCTGTCTCAAAATAAAATAAAATTTAAAAAAATAGAAAGTGGACTCATCATGAAGACCCTGGGTTCAATCCCTAGTAACACACAACACATACACACACACACACACACACACACACACACAGTCTTGGTAAATGTATTCATCAGCTTTCATTGGTAGATGTTTATTCTGTCCTGGTTGCAGAGCCTTTGGTCCACGGTCAGAGGGACCCAAGGTGGGAACATCAGGGCAGAAGGGCATGGTGGAATAAAGCTGCTTGGTTCAGGGCAGCTGGAAATCAGGCCTCAAGGGAAAAACCTGACAACAGGAAGATTTGTACCCCAAAAGCGTGGGGCCCATAACCCATTGCCTCCAACTGGGCTTCACTTCCTAATAGCATAATCAGCTATGAAAATCTATAGATTCATCCTTGATGAGCGTGGCATTCCCATGATACAGCCACCTCTTTAGGAGTCTCAGTCCAGTTAAGGTGACAGTGAGGACTAACTGCCACAGCAAATGTAATAAAGTGCCTCAAGATGTGATCTGGGATGTGGAGTGGGCCCTAAATTCAATGTGTCCTTAGAAGAGAACAGCAGAGGAAGATATACACAGAAAAGAAGGTGAGAAAGTGAAGACTGAAAAAGGGATGACGCCCCACACGTCAAGGAACGCCAGTGCCAGCAGCGACCAGAAACTAGAAGAGAAACATAGGAGGAATTTTCTCAGAACTTTCAAGGAAGCACCCCTGCCAAGGTCTTGATTTCAGATTTCTGATCTCCAGAACTTTAACAGAATAATCTTCTACTGGGTGAAGCCAACCAGTTTTTAGCAATTTGTAAGGGAAACTAAACGAAACAAATATGTAACTAATATCAACATTTTGTAAAAAGTATGAGATCCCAAAGACATACCTCACTATACAGGACATGAGCAATGCGTCTAACTGAGAAACATTCATGGAAACTGCTCAAAGTCTATGTCAGACTCTCCGTGTTCATCCGAATTTATTTGCTTAAAATCAACATTTAATATCTTCTTCCTTAGTTAATAATCCCATGTGTTCATTTGCTCAGTTCGAAATGTAATTATGTAACCCTCTCTTTTAAGTATCTTTTAAAACTGTTAGCAAATTCTATAAACTCCATCTCTGAAATCTATCTGATGTCTACCACTTCTTACCCTCTCTATTATTCTCTTTGTCCCGCGGTGTCATCTGTTCCCACCGCATACTTGTCTTCTTGCTTCCCACTTTGATGTATCATCTTTAAACACAGAAGTTAAAAAGACACTTTTTAAAAATTAAAGTGGGGATTTAGCTCAATGGCAAAGCACTGGCCTAGTAAACTGGAGGCCCTGGGTTTGGTCCTTATCATAAAATAAGTAATAAAATAAAAATAAAAAATTAAGTCACATCCTGTAACTGCTAAAACAAAAGTTTCTTAAATACAATAATTCCCTAAAAGTTGTATGATGAAATCTTAACACTAGATCCTCCAGTAATTACCTTATTGGGCAATAGGGCCATAGCAGTTGTAATTAGTTAAGATGCAGTTATACTGGTTAGGAGGAGTCCTTAATCCAAAACAGCTGGTGTATTACTAAAGCCAAAGAGGGGCACACAGGAAGAATGCCACCGGAAGCAGGTACAAGCCATCAAAGCCGTGATCGGTGGTCTCCACAAGAACCTAGGAAAAACCAGTAGAGGAAGTTGGCCTTACATACCTCAGATGGATCAGGAGACACCCGAATTTCAGAGATGTAAGAATTCACTTCCAATCTTTTAATCCACTTGGTTTATGGTACTTTGTTATAGCTGCCATAGGGGATTAATACAGCATGTTATCCTAGGTAAACGCCAATAGTATTGCTATGATCTATTTGCTTTTTGTGCAGTTTGTTTCCTACCTTGTCCACAACCTCCTCTCCTCCTCCTTTTTGCTTGATCCTTCTCAAGCCGCATTGATCTTTTCAGGGTTCCTACAATACTCTAGACATGCTCTTGCATGAAGTAATTGGTGTTTTCTCTTCTCTTAGCAAGCTGTTGCCTCAGATGTCTAATTCCTAACTTCACTTTCCAAATGTGAGGGCTTAGCTCAGAATTTACCATCTCTAGTGTATTTTCCCTGATGACATTTTGATAATTAATACAGCGTTCTCCAAATTTCTGGTCTTAATTTCCTACTTCTTTCCACAGCACTTTTAAGTATTTATATCCTGTATAGCAATCATTTCTTTACTTTTTATTTTTAAATGCCATTTTTTCCTAAGCACTTAGAATAGTAATTGACAGACAGTATATACTCAAGACATTTCTTGAAAGAATGCATATATTTAGTGTGCGACATATTTAAAAAAATCCTAGTAACTGAATATGACTGTAGTTGATATTTTGCCTTCTGAACAAAATATGAAGATTTGGAGGTGAGGATAAAGAAAAAACAGTGAAAAGCTAGATTACCCATACCATATCAAAGATTTAGAATTTATCCCTTAATACAAGTGTTTACAGAACTGTGTGATTAAATTTTTGTTCCGTTCTTAGAACAGAATACTATGCAAACACATTTTTGCTCAAAAAATTACATAAAAGAGATGAATTTAAGCTGTTTGGGAAGGAGAAAATGTGTTTCCCAACATCCTCCCCTCTGTTATTTGGTGTCCTCTAACACCTGCAGGTCGCTATATTTATCTAAGGGTGCCTGACAGCATGAGTTAAAAAGCACTATGCTTTAAGCACTAGAAAATCTCCGCAGGATTTAAGCAAAGGAGTCACATAATAACATTTGCATTTTGTTAAAAACTGGGGCAGCAGTATGAAGGATGAAGCAGTGGCTTGCAAAACTGAAAATAGAAAGCCCAGTGGTAAGAAAAATCACAATAGTCCAGAAGAGCTAGGACCACGACCCGAATCAAGAAAATAACAATAGTTGAGAAATAGTGCCACTTTGACTTGATGAGTTAATTCAGTATGTAGTATGAGATTTAAAAAAAACCTGAGGGACTTCTATGTTGCTAATTTGGACAACTGTGTGAACGATGAAATTTGAAATTCAAAACCGGGACAACCATAAATTTAATTTGAGGAACTATCGCTCTCTCAGGTGAGTGTATCTTACCTTAGGGAAATCATCATGTTGAACCTGCATTTGTGGTGGTATCTTCTTCAGCATGTACTCAATAAGTAAAAAATTGTCCTTTGAGTTCTTTACATATTTCAGATGCCATGAAAGTTAATAATCACACAATGGGGTGAAAATCAGTCATCTCTCTTATGCACAGTGAGAAGAATAAAAATAATAGCTAAGAATTGAAAGGGAAGACGGGGAGTTCTTGGTGCTATGTATGCTGGGACAAAGGAAGAAGAACCACAAAAGGGACTTTACTTTTCAGCTGCAAATTCACCTGTTTTTTTCTCCGTCAAAACAAGCTCTATCGTGGTAAGCTTCGTCGGGAAAGTGGCTGGAAAGACGCAGCAGGAAGAAGTGGTTTGGCTTCCAGGGCTGCATGTGCTGCCTCGGCCACCTCCTGCAGCAATGATGCTTCTCCGGTGTCCTCCTCCTGCAATGCAGTTTTCCTAGAAACTGGATTCTACAGTCCAAGGCAGATGGCATCACCCAAGACCAGACTCTGCTGCCAGCAATGTCATTAAATAATTTGGTACAGAGCATCTCTAATGAGACACCTGCCTGTGAACAGCCTTTTTTTTTTAACCTAGAGAATGAATTTCCCAAAAGATCTGCCAGCGCCGCAGCAATTTCCAGGCCATTGAATGGGTCAAAGCTTCGTTCTTTCCAACAAAGCCTGGAGATCACTGCTAGGACCAGAGAGAACTTTTCCTTGGGGCTCTGTCTTCGCTATAGGTATAGTGGCTATTCAATTATGTAGGTATTGTTCTTTTATAAGTGTGCTATTTGTATGTTCTTCACAGCAAGTTAATCAATGCCTCATGATTCTAGTCACTTATTGGAGTCAGTACTATATATTGTTCTTTTTTGGTTCAAATTACTGCAGAATTTTTCTCTCCTGTTTTGATCCAGACTGATTCAGATGTCAAAAAAGGAAGAAATATAGAACTATAAACAGTAAAAAGTAGCTTTTCAGAAAACAAATACAAAGAATTTCAGGAAAATGAAAATGGAATTCCTACCATAAATCATGCTTGTTCAAGAGCTCCCTGTGCACACTGAGATGACTTTCCATTCATTTCTCAGTGAAGACATTCAAAAAAAAAATAAGTCCAACACCTATGTTAACCTCAAATGAAGACAACAAATACCACCCTCAAGCACTTAAAGGAAACATTTCTAAAACTAGGAAAGCAAATGTCAGATATTGAGGGTATAGTGGCAAATGGAAAGTGCATATGCTTTGCCTTTGGCACAGAAAATAGGGATAGAGAAGGAAGACACAGTGTGCAGCTTGCCCAATACTACAAGTTTCAATGATAGTGTGGGGCAACAGAAATTCACACACACTGCTGACGAATCATGTGCGTATCTACAACGCAGAATTCATATCAGTAGCTATTGTCAACCAAAGTGCACACATACACATACATGTACCAACGTACATCATATATACCACATATTTATAGAAGCATTACTGTAATTGCTAACATACTAAAAAAAAAAATCCAAAGTTCATCATGTAAAGATAAAGTAGAAAATAATGATGCATATATTGGAATTGAATAAACCCATAAAAATGTTATGGTATGGGGAAAACATGAAAAAATGTTGCAAGTATTATTTTGAACAAAAGAAATTAAGCAGAAAAGACTATCATGGGTTCCATTTCCATATTTCAATATGGTGTAAAACATATTTGGTGTTACAAATCTAGATAGTAGTTATACTTTAGTAGCAGGGGAAGGTGTTTAGTAAGAGTGTTTTCTTAGTGGAAAGTTTGAGTATTATTTCTTAATCCAAATAAGATTTACACATTCTTTCTCATGTTGTGATAATTACTACATTTATGATTTATATACATTTCCAAATATGTTATAATGTAATTGTTTTCAATAATCTATAGGTTTCCCCTTGATGAAATAATACACTGAAAATACAATATAAATTTAAAATATCAAGACTGAAATTTATGAAATAATAATTAAGATGATATCCTTTAGGTTTTTATGGATAAAAAAGTATAATAAGAAAAAAATTCTGTAATTTAAGATATATGTCATGTTCATGGATAGGAAAATAGAATAATAAGTAAAACATGTACATCTTTAAAATTACCTACAAGGAAACAGTAATGAAAATTCTAACTGAAATATTTATGAATACAAGAAATTCTTTGCATGATTTAGAGTATAGAAAAATAATTCACAAATTTTTAAAAGAAAAATGGAGAGTAGTGCACTGCAGGTAAAATATTTTACAATTGTATGAGCATACAATAGTATATATTAGTGCAAAACCAGATGATAAGTGAATGGAATTGAATGGAACATTCAGTAACAGAAAAGCAAATAAATATTGCTAAAAGGAATAGAAATCATAATTATTTGTGTTTGATGTGAACCTGCAGATCAACAGGGTTGATTCTTAGCTGGGCACAGATTAATAATGGCAGTACTTGTTTAAATATTTATTGTAGGTATATACGTGCTTTCTCCACCTTCTAAACTCTTCTTTTTTGTCCCAAATTTTGATATAATTTGACAGGTAAAAATAGAATGCAAGGCAGCAGGCCTACAAAGGTCTCTATGATCAGGTACCACTGTTGACTTCCCTATATACCTTGGGAAAAAACTCTGATGTTTCCACTTCATACTTCGCCTCAGGAATCTCCAATGGATAATGTTAAGGGGCTGGTACTCAGATCACTCACTCAGCATGTACTCACATGGTCACTTGCAGAATATGCTCAAATATCTGTGGTAAATAGGAAACCAATGCAGGGACCCTACAAATCAAAGGTGCCGTGCCTGTCTGATAGTAGCTATCTCCTTCCAAGTTGGCTTACTCTTGAATATGACCTAGTACAGCTGCTAATGTTACTCCAGCTTTTGTAATATAAACTGGTACATAGTCCACTATAGACCCAAAACATGACAGACGTTCCCTATAACAGAAGGTAGTTAAAGATAGAAGAATACCTGGGACAAAGATAGAACCAAGGAACATATCATAAAGATTCTTCTCTTTTTTTTAAAGAGCAGAATGTATTTATTGGGGGGGGAAAAAAGCTTCTGTCTGAGAGAGACACAGAAAGAGACCCAAGTGGGTTCCCAAAGATTCTTTTCTTTACCTTCTGAGAAGAATCTTTTTATAAGGAAATGCTTTGTATAAAATTCATCAAACTATTCTGATCACAGAGACTGATGTTGTTATTATTATGAGATCTTAAATTTAGTTGATCTTACTCTGAGATTAGCAGCATTATAAAAATTTTAATATTAATTTATTTTTATGCTAGTTATGACTACAATTTTAGAATTAAAGTAATGGGAAAGTAATGGGCTTTTTTGGTCCAAAAATCTTAACAGTCATAACTGGGATTCAAATGTGGCAGAGTATCTCACATCAGATAAAGAACATTAAGCTGTGCTATAATTTGGAAGCTCGATGTCCCCAAAAGGAAATCAATGAAATGTTAGTGAGTATATTTTATTTAAGAACTGAAAATACCAACCGTATACCACCACGTATGTTACAGAAATTGCCAAACCCTCTTTCTGCAGATGGGTATTTTCATACTATAAAAAGAACTATAAACTAGAAGTTTGCAATCATCTTTAACTTGTGCAAATATGTTATCTTTTAACTATTCAGTTATAAAGTGTCTTCATGGCACTGGTTTCTTTCAGGGTCCTTTTCTGACAGCAAAGCATGCAGTTTAAACCCTGACATAATTTAAAGTGAAAACAACAGAAAAAACACAAGAATAGACAAAATGATGACTTAATTTAGTTCTTGAAAGAAGTCCTAAACACATGGAACAGTGGTGATTAATTCTCCACCACTTTGCACGGCAAAGTGAGTCAGAAGTAGCTACTTTGCCTGGGATATGTGTTAGAGTGCGTTACAGCTTTGTGAAACTATTTGTGTATTTTTATTAACCTGGAATTCCTCATCTTCCAATTAAATCCACTAGGCTCTGAAAGCATGGGAGAGGGCTACGCAGCGAATGGAAGGAGCCTGAGCCTCGAATCAGTCATGAAATGGAAAGCTGGTCATCAGCTGGGAGTTTCCAGACTGGACTGCTACATGATCAAGAAAAACAAATCTATTGCTAAGCTCACTGAAATGTTAGGTGTTCTTTGTGACAGCAGTTAAAAGGCTAATACACCATGCAGTGATGGTAAACGGATATTGGAACTAAGAGAAATAATAAGAGAAATACTATTCTTTTTTCCTTTGGAGACATATTCTTTCATCTCCCTAACTTTCTTGGCTACTCATATAAATGTCTTTTAAATAATCCTTTGAAGTGCTTGATAGTGATTAATCTACAAACATTTTTGTATTCTCAGAGGCATTTTCTTCTCTTAATCCATTCAATCATTTTGATTTAAAATTAGAATTTGTGTTGTACTAGACAAGAGGCTCCTTGTAAATGAAGCTCTGATTTTCCACAAAAGGAAAAGAAAATGAAATCACTAATATTTAATTTGACTCAACTGTTACTTATTAATTTGAATAATGCAGTCTTAGTCCCCTGAATTTTAGAGGTACGTTTAAGTAGCTCTATTTTTAAAGAATCCACATTTACACAATAGTTTAGTCAGACTCAACTTTTGTGACAAAGTACCATCTGGAAATAAAATACAATGCAAATATTTTTTGTTTTATCACCGTGGTGCTTTTCTACTAGGTAAACAACTCTATATCTTCTGCTTTCAAATGAGTTTGTACAGGTGTGTGGAAAATCTTACTTAATAATTTATCCAGCCAACCTCATAAAAATATATTTCTCTAAATATGCAGGCATTCCCAAATGTTTGAGAGGAAAATAAGTACCATTCAATAATTAAAATAAGCAGGATGAAATGCATAGAGTTACTATAATGTTTATAATAAACACCATAAAAATGAAGCCTTAGAGTCTACAGCCCATTTTTATGGAACAGTTACTTGCTGAAAGTATAAATGTATCAGGAAGGCACTATAAACGAAACTGTATAACACACTCTGCCATCTATGAGAAGAATCCTAACTGCATATAATGATGACCATCATAAATGGAAATACTCAGTACGGTTGTAAACAGGACAGCTAAATGACCAGGTACATTGTTTAACTCTTTTATTAAATAAGAAAAGTGAAAATTGCTCATTAGAACAATAGCGGTGACTAAATACTAAGTCTTCAGAACTAATTTCAATTTCAGAAACACTAATTTTGATTTTATTTTTTTTAATTTATTTTAAAAATAAAAGAAGGAAAACATATTAACAAGCAGACACCCATTTACAACACAGCATAAGAACAATACAAGCAATACAGAGTTACAAAGTGGTAGGAAATTAACAATGCTTGTTGTATTACATATTGATATCCTCAAAGTGGTTTCTCAGGAAAACAAATAGAGACATGCAAGACTGATCAAATAATTAATCATTAACTGCTCCTTTCAGGATTGTCCTCATGAATTTGATGGATACAAAGGTGAACAGAGGTTGAATCTTTTCTCTGTTGACCCACAATTAGGGTGCCACACTTCATGAATGGGAAGGGAAGGTCTATGAGTCTAAGTACCAGTATATTAAAGTTGAGCTGATCAAGATTTTCATCTCTTTCACTGCTTGAACAGTCGTCTTAATAAATGATAAGTTTATAGTCTGAGTTGAGAGTTCAAACCCATATCTAGTATACAGAAGACACTGCTGTTCAAGTAACTTCCAGAAGAGACCTACAAAGTATACATGTGTGGATAAAAGTATTGAGATTCATCTAAGGCTATCAGAAAATGTGCCTACTTACCAGTACATGTTTGCAGTACATATTGTTGTAACTATTGTGAGGAGTTGATACCTGCACATAGTATATCTTAAAAGCTTTTTCTCTTTCTTACGGCTAGTAAAATTGAATGATTTCATAGCTACCTAACACTACCTGGATCCTTTAAAAATATAATTTATCTCTCTTCATGGTTACAATTCTAGTAAATATACTCCCACTTATTAGGTATTCACTGATCCTATCATTTATTAGACAATATTTCATATTTGTTCATTTAATAACATACTCCAAAATTAAATCATGATCAATGATGCATGATATATGTGAGGTAAAAGTTTAGAGAAGACATATGAATAAATACATGAAAGGATATTTCTGGAGTAACACTAAGTGCTTTTAGTATGTTGTCTCATTTAATTCTCATTTAATAATTACTAAGGTAGACACTATTATCCCTCTTCCAGTGAAAATTCTGAGGTATTCTTCTTCAGAGCCCTCACAGGAGAAGGGTCTTGTGGACACCTCACCTTCACACTTATGCTTCTAGCCTGGAAAAAGTAAATTTTTCTTAATTTAAGAGATTTCATTTTGTTTGTTATGGTAGCCAAGAAAACTAACGGATGGCCCTTCATGAGAATATTTGTTTGAAGCCTTAGAGTAAGAAAAGCTGGTGCAAACCAATCCATTAATTAGGCCTTATTTCTTGATATCACCAATATTTTTCTGGTGTTATTGAGTGTGTGTGTGTGTGTGTCTGTATGTGTCTGTGTTCATGGGTTCAGGACAGGACAGTGGAAATAAACTTGATTGTCAGGGTTCTCATATCTAATTAAAGAAGGCAGAGAGTCACCTTTTTAGATGAATTTTCCCTTATTCCTCAGATTTTCCGTTTTTCGCAGAAGAGCAAATCTTTCCTACAATAGTATCTTAGTTCAGGAGATCCAAGCCTGTTTGTTCAAATTCTCTAGCCCAAAAGCCTCCTTTTCCCTTCCAGAATAGAAAAGTGATGCTGACCTGGCTTAGTGGGTTGGGAGGGATACAGGCAGTTTATTTCTCACACTATACTTCACTCTTTTCACCCACACCAAAAGCCTAATTTTTCTTTTGGTGCATTGTGAGGTACAAATTAATTTGTTTTATGTTGTTCTTTGCCCTGTAGTTTGTAAATTTTCAGCTTTTTAGATTTTTCTAATTCATTCGTAATTCATCTAATCATTTTTTCTTGAAAATTTTGTTGACATCTATACTCTTGTGTTATCTGTACTCTCACATTTTTATCTGTAGATTTATAAATTGTTCATGTATTTGTGAAAATTTAGTGAAATTTTAAGAAGTACTAGTTATAGGGACATATTTAAACTTTAAATTTAACTATAGATCTACAAATGCTTATTTCTTAAGTAAATTTTTTGTCTTATTTTAGGCAATTATTTCATGGTTCTTTCACCCATCATTTTCTGTCAGATCAAATCCACCCTCTTCTATGAGACAAAAGGCAGAGAAAAAAAATTTAACTAGACTTTAAAGTACTTTTCATGATTTAAACTCAATGCCTAAATTATTTTCTGGTAATTTTCATTTAGTCGTTAGCATTAATTAATTAATTTAAATAGTTATTTCTATTATATATTTTGCATATTAAGCTACCATAGGTGATAAAAATTTAAGATTTTTGTAAAGATAAGCTATAATTTCCAGTAAGAGATGTGGCCATACACATATACTAATATATATGCTCCCTAATAACAATGGGATATAAAATATAAGAAACATCTTATCTATGAAAAAATGGAAGTTAGAAGTTATGTCAACTCTATTAACACATAAATAAAAATTTCATAAGGGAAAAGGTGGTATAAAAATTATTTTCCTAATTGAAAATTTCCTCAGTGTCCAAGTTGTAGTCTAGACAAAAGCAGACTGAGCTCCCTTGGTGGACAAATGTATTATCAGTGACTGTTATTGAATTATTCATCTTTATTACTTTTGCCCAAGTTTTAGCCACCTGTCATCTCAGGTTTACAGATTTTAAACATGGGAATACCCCAGTAAATAATTTTAAGGTACAAAATTGATACATTGCATACTCAAATTTTACCAACATAATACTGAAAAATGTAATTTATTTTAAAAATACCCGTGCTACTTCCAAATTAACCAAGATCCATATAACTTCTGAGTATTTGGGTACCACATGATCATAAAAATTTAATTAAAAGCAACTGCACACCTTAGTAAAGCTCTGTGTAAGGTTCTTTCATAATATAAGGTCTTTCTCTTTTGCTTTCATCATTTGATGTATTTTGTGTGCAGAGACTTGAAATACCACTCCATCATGAAAGCAATACTTCTTAAAGCAAACAAAATTCACATCCTAAGACAAAATTGAGATGGAAGTATTTCTGCAGAACTTTAGTTTTCTAAGAATCAATTGTGAAAAATACTTCCCATTTGTCAGATATTTATTTCTCAGCAGGAGTAAGACAACTACAAATTGCTCTCTAGACAATAAAGTAGAAAAATCTTGCACTTTTATTGGTTGTGCTAATCACTCATATCTCAGACTCTGATTCAATGACACCCAAGGACAAATTTTAAAAAATAAAATTTGTATATAAAGGAAAGAACACCAATTTATTATTACAGTGGAAAATACTTTGGAAATTTCCTTGTCTAAAAATCTCAGTGTCAAGCAGCATTTACGAAGCAATTTAGTGAATTTAATTTCTCTCTGCTTCTCAGCGATTAAAGGCCTTTGCTGTGTATAATGTACCTATTTTCTCATTTGCCGCACCGAACTAAATTGTTAAAACAACTCAGTCGGTGGCTGATATTTCACAGGAAAAAATGCAATGACTGTATTCAGAACTTTTCTCTTTAATTAGTTCAGCTCTAAAGATGTGACAGACTAAATAGTTTGGATCATGCTAAATGTAGAAAAGTAAAAAAAAAAAAAAAACAAAACCAAGAAAATGCTGTCTTTAGCAGGTCCACCCAGAAAACTAGTCAGAAGGCCCTATAGTACTTTTATCCTTTGCACAATTTCATTTCTCACCCTCACCCAAATTTCCTAAGATTAAGACTTCTTTCCGAATTGGGCTCCACAGACTCATAGCAGTTCTTGCTTTCTTGAAATTGTTGGTACAGCTCTCAACTTTTCCTTCTAATTCATCATTTTTTTCTTCACTCTTCACTGGAGTCAATTACATATTTACACTGAAACCTGTTTTCGGCTCTTATGCAGTTCCACACAGGCTCTGGTGAGCTACTTCTACCCAGGTCCGCATCAGAAATCCAGTCCCGGGTCTGCTCTTCCTGGAGAAATACATCTGGGTCTCCTGGGCATTTATTCCTTTATAGGGTCCTAGCTTCTCTGAGACATGATTTGAGGGCTGAAAAAAATACGAGTGTGAAGGGATGGCGTAGTCGATGTGCACGGCAGTGGCAAGCGAGCGTGGACACTGATAAACTCAGCTGAGTTCGCGATGTGCACACTCGCCAGGGCTCATTTCCAAGATCCAATATCTGTGAGTAAAGTTGACACAAGGTCTTCATTTTCTTTAGAGAGACCGAAGGACCCACGCAGCCCAATTTCCTCTTTGTAAATTTGAAAAAACTTGTAACAAACAACTTGATGACATCAAAATAGGAATGAGATTAACATCCCCCGTAGCATCTGGTTTTACCTGGAGGAAGTCTCTGTTGGAATTTTAACTACGCAGTTTTCTCATTGCCCAACCAAAGCCTGGTTGCTTAACTGCACTGTCTCCAGTTATTGCATATAAAATTGGGGAACTGTGGTTCTTGCTCCCCCAGACCTGTAGTTTCTCAACACTAGTTGATTCTTTACACCCAAAATGAAAAAGAAGGGCGAGAAATGTAGCTCAGTGGCACAAGGGCCTGCCTGGCAAGCACAAGTCCTGAGTTCAAATCTTGATACAAAAAAACACAAACAAAAAATCAATATAAAGAACACAGTTTTTTAAAAAAATATTGAATCGATTGTCTAATTTCTGAATATTCAAATTAATTGTATCTCAATATACCTTGCAAATTAGTGTTTGTGCTCTAAGGCAACCCTCTTCCCAACCAAAACAGATAAACACAAAAAGTCCCCAAATAGCCCTCTTGAAGAGATAGAGCACTTTGTCCCTAAATTAGTTGTTTCTTTACTTAAATTAGTTCTTACTTACTGAGACCTAGAAGGCTCATTTTAATCTGTGCCTTATCAAATGCATGTGTTCAACTCTCCCAGTGAGGGCTATCAGCTTTGTGACCGCTGTGGTTCCCTTTGCTCGCCTTGAAAATTTTCCTAGTAGAGAACCCGTGTACAGACAGCCTTTCAGCCATAAAATGTGTCTCCCACTGTCACTTTACCTAGCCAACGTTTATCACCTGTCCTTCTGATTTCAACTCAAATTACATCCTCAAGGCCGCAAAACCGTGCTGATTTATATCAAATTTCATTCCAGCATTTCATAGCTTTCCTTCACAGTATATTATTTTATCATCCAGCTTCGTGTCTATATTCTCCTGACTCTCGTTTCATGAGAGAAGGAATTTTACTGTTTGTGCTCACCATTGTAACCTCAGTTCATCAGCTGGCACCTCATAAAACCCAGTGAGATCTTTTCTAATTCATGAGGGAAAGCTTTATAAAACATTTCGATATAAACACTCCAATTATGTGTCACTGCTGATCAAAACACTCTGTCTTAGTGACTTTCTTCATCGCTGAGACACAACACCCCACACCCACAAGTGAAGGGAGAAAAGGTTCCCCTTTCTCACAGGCTGTAATGGTTTTAGGCCATAGTCAGCTGGCTGCCAGGCATGGCAGCACGGCAGAGGGGGCTGGCTGAGGAGAAAGAGCTCCTAGCATAGCGGTGGGAGGAGAGAGAATGACAGGAGGAATGGGAGAGTGAAGAAATAAGCATTCTGGGCCCTGTCCCCAGGGACTCACCGCCTCAGAGTGAGTCAGCAAGAATGGCATCAGGGGACAGATCTACGGACAGCTGTGACATCCCCATGATCCAATCACCTGCCAAAGCACCTGAGGCTCTGAGGGGATGTATAACACACCCCAGTGTATTGCTGAAACAGCATCATTCTATTGTCCTTGGGTCGAGTGGACTTGGCAGGCGCTTCTTCTGTCCTACTGGACATCTATGTGTGGCTGCACAACATCATGGTAAAGGCGGGTTGATCCTGAGCCTGAGATTCACCCCAGGATGCTGATGGCAGGGCTTCTTGTTCCTCTGAGTATTCTCAAAGCCTCTGCTCCACCTGCCCCCTGAATTCTGTCTTTCTAGCACAGTAACTGGAGTTCCCTCCGGCGGCGGCTCATGAATCCCAAAAGAGCAAGAGCAGAAGCTGCCTGTCTTCATGATGGCTTGATTCTTCTGTGCCACATAATCGCTCCTGTCCTGCCCACTTGGCTAATTCATGTCCTACTCCAGGAAAGATTCAGGATGGAGAGCTCACACAAGTGAACGCATATCGGTAGACACAGCACTAAATGCTTTACATAGGAAGCAAACAAGAGCGAGAGGTGGAGAATAACACCTTCTGTGTTAGTTACTTTCCTTTCATTGCTAACACAAAATTTCTGACACCCAAAATTAAGGAAGGAAAAGTTTATCTAGCTCATAATTTGTGGAAGTTTCAGTCTGTAATCAGCTGCCTCCAAGGCAGGGTAACATGGCACAGGGACAACAGTTCAAGGCAGCAGAAGACAGCAAGCAAGAGCAAAAGGCGGGGAAAGGAAGTTTCTTTTCCTCCCTTACATTGCATGCCGGCTATTCTACAAACTCAGGATGTTTACAAAGTGAGGACCCTGGCCCCTGCTGGGTAAAACCTCTAAACTTCTCAAATTGACCATTATTAGGTCAATTACAATTAGGTCATTACACCATAGGTGTAATGTATTAACCATTACACCTTCATTTTCCAAAAAGAGTGAAAGAAAAATAATCTGATGTAGTTCAAGTAAAATTTTTGGCTAAGAACAGTAAACCTAGACTTCATCTCCCTTTTAATATAAAATTGTTGCTACTTTTCTTATCACCATATTCGTAATCTTCAGAAAGCCAAAATTGCTGCCTGTTTTCCTCAAGTCCTTTCCAAAATTGCTTTCTTTCCTATCATTTTAAGCTTAAATATATATAATTCACATTTATTAATATTAATGGTATTACTTTGATGTCTACTGATTTCATGTAGAAAGATATAAAAAGAATTCTCATATTCATACAAATTAAAATAATGGGAGAAAGTTGTAAGCAACATAAGCTTCTCAGGGTTGAGTAATCAGTAATCCTGTTAGCTGACGCTTTTACCTGAAGGCCTGACCACTGTTAAATCTTGAGTGACCCTTGATTCAATGTTGCCACATGTTTTTGTGAGACCTTGTAAGAGCCTAGGTAACTAATTAGGGTTGATGAAAGATCTGATTTATTTTATCTCTTACCTTCTTTATAGTAAAGCATGATTTATTTTAGAAATTCTGGATAATATTCTTGAAAATCCTTCTATATAGGCAATTATCTGATCATATAGCTATAGTCAACTTACATCTGATCAAATTGTATCAGGACTATCACACATATCTAAAATTTTAAACTTGATATTAGAAATTTGGTACTAAGAAATGAGGGTCACAGAATATCACAGATGAAGAGATTATTTTATATAAAGTACAATCTGAGTCAGAATGATAGTTGGTAATTACATGTTCAAAATTTTCTGTTTACTTAGTAACATTGTATTCATTGTTTTCTTTTTACACAATTTTTATGAGTGCACCTCGGTTATAGAAAATAATGGCTTTCACTTTGGCAGATTTGCACATGCACATAATGAAGTATTAAAAGTCTGCAAAGTTATATCTTTACTTTGTACTGTGTATGACTAGGAATTCTTCCAATAAGCAAATTAGAGCTTTTCTTCTAATTTTCTAAATCAGATGATAGTATTTACACAATTTTAAAACAATTTTAAAAAGTAGTAAAATTACTGCTGTAGTTACATGATAGTATCATACCCCAAATTCTTTGCAGTTTAATTCCCTAAGGAATGCTACTAAGAGGTATGAACTTTAGGAAGTGACTAAATTGCAAGGATTCTGTCCTTAAGAGTGGGATCAGCACTGTTACAGGATGCCTGAGGGTGAAAGGCCCTCGAGCTTCTGGTCCTTCCACAAGGGGACAGAGTTCTGCCCCTTGAAGGACTCAGCAACAAGCTACAGCTCTCCAGAGACACCAGCCCTGCTGGCACCTTGATGTTGGACTCCCCAACCTTCACAATAATGAGAAATGCTTTTCTATTACATATCGATTATCCAGTCTGAGATATAGTGGTATAGCTGCAAGGTTGCCTGAAGTGTCTTCTGGAAAGGAGTTTCTCCATGAACTGGCAGCGTCCACGTGAGGATTTGCAGTTCTACTTCCCTTCACCCTCACCAGCATTTGATATTAATACTTTCAAATGTAGTCAATTTGTCCAGTGTAAAATACTGAATAATGATTTAAATTCCTTCTTCGTGCACATGACCCACACACTCACACTAATTTGGGGTCATTACTGTTTCTTCCTCTGCAAAGTGACCACTTGTATATTTGTAATTTTTGAAGTGTGCCATCCAATGTGTTCATTAATGATTTATGAAATTCTTAGTCCGTTTTTTTTTTAATAAATGTACTACAAACATCAATGTATAATATCAATATCATTCCTCTGATCTAACCCTTGCTTTAGTTTTCCATTGCTGTTTTAAACATTGTGAGTGAATATTTGATACAGAAGTTATGACTTAATTTTTTCCTCAAATACTTATTTTGTATCTAGCAAAATGTTTGAAAGAAGGGCTTTTCTCATTTAGATCACTAATGCAAAATTTGTCATTGTATATATTATGAAATATGGTACTAAATTTATTATACTTCCATGAAGATTGCTAATTATCTCAACATGATTTATTAAATTGTTCATTCTTCTTTCCTTTTCCCAAGTGATTTGTATATATCAATGGCATATTTATGTGTGCCTGATTTCATTCTCTGTTTTGATTTATTTGTTTAATCTCACATAAAATCATCTTAATTTAAAACTGCAGAAATATTACATATCTTGATGGCTGTTAGAGTAAGTCTGTACATTCCTCCCTTGCAAAGTTGTCTTGAGCATTTTTAGCTTGGTTTTAGCTCTGCGTACACACCAAAACCAATTTTCAGTTACATTCATGCATGCACACATATAGATACTACTTGTATTTAAATTTTATATTATGTTTTGAAGAAATGATTAATTACTCTTTTAACAAAATTATCCTATCTATAAACCTAGTACCTCATATCTACCTGTCTTTAGCTTTTCTTTTATATCCTGGCATCAAGTTTTATATTTAAAAATGAATCACACATAATTTGTTAAATCTATTCCTAGATATATTATACATTGCTGTCATTGTGAACATGTGTTCTTTTTGTAGATTACATTTCCATAGATTTCCCTGAATTTTCTAGATAAGACGTGTATGGTTTGGGTCTGAAATGGCCCCAAAACTCTTGTGTTCAGAGATAGGATTTTTGGAAGTGATTGTGTTATTGGGTACCATGCTTGGTGGTGAATTAATCCATTGATGGGTGCATAAGTGAGTGCATTATTAGTAGGTGGGGATGGTTGGAGAAGGTGGGTCACTGAAGACATGCCTGGAAGGATGCATTCCTGTCTTCAGGCCTTCCCTCTCTCTCTCTGGCTCTTCCTGATTGTACTGTTTCCTGGATACATAGAATTCCGGTTTTCCTACACCATGTCATTTATCCATGGCATTCAGTCTTGGGACCAGCTAACCACAGACTAAAATCCCTGAACTCTTGAGCCAAAGTGAGCCTTTACTTCTTTAAGATGCAATTGTCAAGTATTTAGTAAAGCAATAGAAAGCTGAGTAATGTGATGAATCACAGGGAAGGCATGACAGTCAGTCATCGGTGGATGAGTTTATAGCTAAATGCAGTTTGGGAAGTAAAGTGTGTCTGGAGGAAGAAGGTCACTGGGGGTGTGGCTACAAGGTTTTAGCTCCTCCCATCCTCCTTTTATTGTTTTCTTCCTGTCTGCCGTGCCGTGAGCTGTTTCTCCTCTGCCAGACCTTTCTGCCATGCTGCCCTGCCTTGGAGCCATCCTGCTATGGACTGAACCTTTACAAACTGTGAGCTAAATAAACCGTTCCTTCTTTAAGGAAGATTTATATGTGCCTGATTTATATGGCATATTTGTGTGTGGAAGGATAAAAGGGTACTGGCAAGTACCCCTTCTAATCCATTAATTCTTCTGTTGATGGACACTTACCTTATTTCCATAGTTTGTTTACTGAGAATAGTGCGGCAATAAGCACTGGCTTATGGATTTATTCTTTTATAAATCTACACTGTAGTGGCATTGCTGGACCATACAGTAGTTCTATTTTTAACTTTTGGAGGAAACTCCGTGCTCTTTTCCAAAGAGGCCTTCCCACTTCAGAAGCCTAGTAACAGAGTTCGAAGTTCTCACTTTTGCCACAGGCTTGCCAGTACCTGTTTTATCCTTTTATTGTTATTTGTGTTTTATAACACACTTTCTAGCAGCTGTGAAGTGAAATTTCATTGGGATCTATATTTGGATTTCCCTCAGGATTAGTGATATTGAGCATCTTCCAATATACCTGTTGTACATATGCATGTCATCTTTGGAGGAATATTTATTCAAGTTCTTTTTCAATTTCTGGTTTAGTAGTACATGCTTGCAGTACATTATTATTACATTTATCATTGGGAGTTGGTACAGGTACACACTTCGTCTCAACTGTTTTTCTTTTTTGGTTCTGTACCCCTCCCTGCTTCTTCCAATTCTTGGTCCTTTTCTTCTTTGCTCCTTTTTATACCAAGTTATTTAAATTTCCTAGTATTGAATTGTAGAAGGGCTTATATATCTTGTGTATTTAACCCTTATTGGATATTTGGTTTGAAAATATTTTCTTCCACTTCATAGATTGCCTTTTGGATCTGTTGATTGTTTCTTTTGATGTGCAGAAGATTTTTAGTCTGATGTACTCGCACTTACCTATTTTTATTTTTATTTTTTTACTATAGTTTTGGTGCTATGCCAAAGATTTATTTTCAATATTAATATTGATAAGCTGCACCTGAATGTTTTTTTCTGTGAATTTTACAGTTTTAAGTGTGATAATTATGTCTTTAATCAGCTTAGTTTTTCTGTACGGTTGTAAAATATTTTTTGTATGTGAGACCATTTTTTTCAATTTTTGAAGAGATTATCTTTTTGCCATTGTGTGTAATTCTCAAAAACTATGATGCCATCAGCACTGATTTCTATCTTAAGGTTATTTTGGCTTCTTGGGCTCTTTTATGCCTCCATACATATTTAAGTAGTATTTTCTACCTACACAATAATATTGTTTGTGATTCTGATGGAGATAATACTGATTATGTAGATTTTTTTGGGTAATATGCAAATTTTACCAGTATTGACTCTTCCTAGCAACATGCAACCTACCGTGACTGTATCACAAAGATTAAAAATATCTCAACAGACCAATTATGAATAAAGAGATTGAAGTAGTAATCAAAAATGTCCTCTAAAATAAGGGACAGGCTTCAGCATTAATTCTATTAAACATTTTAAGAATGTATAGCAATCATTCTCAAAGCCTTCCAAATAATCCAAAAGGAAAGAATACTTCCAACTCCTTTTATGAGATCAGAATTATCCTGATTCTAAAGCCAGACAAATATACTATAAGAAAGCAACAGGCCCGTGTCCTGTTGAACATTCATGCAAAATTCCATGGCACATTACTAGAAAACCGAATGTGAGGGAGGACCACCTAGACACCAGGCAATGTTGTCATAGGCAAAATGGCTTGTAGGTGTACGAGAACAAAAATGTTTATTTTCAGTCTAAGAAATTGATAATGGTTTGTTGTCCAGCCTTTTGTAAAATCTTTTACATCAAGTATGTATGTTAGTGTGTGAAAAATAAGTTCTTTTAGGTTGTTATTTCTTCCTTATATTCCGTAACACAGAAATTGTGTTTAACCCAGGGCAGTTGCTCAAGGAAAAGGTTTTACCTGCTGATTGAGCAAATCAACATTGACTTTCATAGGGTAATTGCTCAAAACAGTCTTTTAAAATCATTATTGTATAATATCTTTTGTCCCTTCCTTGTGAAGTTTATATGAACTGCAGTGATAACAAATGGTAATATTGTCTGAATTTTATTACATTTACTTATAACAGATATTAATGAACAAAGGAACTTGTGAATAAAGTTTTAATAAGTACTTTATTATCTTAGTAACTGGTTTAGATAACCAACTTTAAACATCCATTTATCATTGTGTGTTGATGGTCACAAGAGAAACTTTGAAAAAACTGGAAGTAATTAAGATTTAATTTTCATTAATATGACAAAGGACACTCTTAAATACAGATGATTTAATGTAGCTTCCATATGTGAATTTAAATATTGAGAAGAGCTTAACCAATACAAAAAAATGGTCATTTTTATGGTGGTGTATCTAAAAATAAAATAAAAGCATAAGCATTTCATGACTAGGAGTGTTTTCCATTTTAATTAATAAACTGTACAATTATCTCTCATCTATCTCAACTCCTTTTGTACTTTTCCTTCCATTGTATTCAAATTGTCTTCTTCAGAAGAAAAGACAAGAATGGAGAATTATGTGGCAGAGGCTTTGAATTTTCCTAATTGCAGGGAGATATGCAGTATTTCAATTAGTGGAGAGAAGGCATCTTATCTGATCCTGCGAGATGTGTAGATATAAAGAAAATATTAAAATTCATGAAACAAATGTGAAGAAAGTATGAATCTGTCTTATAAAAATTACACAGAAGAGCCACATACATGCTGTGTGTGTGTGTGGGTGGGTGTGTGGGTGGGTGTCTTGTGGTGGTGGTCTTGTGGTTCAAATGAAGGGAGTTCTGAGCTATATCTCTAACACTGCTTATTGTTTTATTTGGAAGATATGGTTTGGGGAAGGCACCTAGGCTGTGCTATGGCCTGGGATTCTCTTGTTCTTTCCTTCCAAGGAGCTGGGATCACAAAATATGCCACCGTGTCCCTCTCAGAATGGTTTCTTTTAAAAAGGGAATTCTACTTTCTTCATTACTCAGCAATGATTTTCCATCATAAGCAGAAAAATATCTAGATTTTTAACTAGATAAACTTATGCTCCCACTGACCCTCTCCTAATCATCCTCCTCTGCTCTTGTTCATTACAATCTAACCATTCTGGTCTTCTTGTTCTTCCTAGAATTAGCCGGACTCCTTCCTGACTTGGGTTCCCTTACTTGCTGTTTTCTTTCCTAGAAATATTAGTCTTGAGATTATTTTAATTTTCCACTTTATAGAATTGTGAGGTTATACATATTTATGGTGTTCATAGTTATATATATGTATACATATATTCAGAGTTGTACATCACATAATGATGAGGGGTGCTCTTTAAAATGTGTCAGGCAAATTCATCATTGTGTGAAAAACATAGTGTGCTTACACAAGCTTGTAAAGACTAATAGACATATGCACAGTCCATCACTTATTCAAATGTTAAACAGAGCCTGTGTCTTGCTCACTTTTCTCTCGTTGCTGAGGCAAAATACCCAACACCCAAAATTAAGGAAGGAAAGGTTTATTTAGCTTACAGTTTGTGGAGGTTTCAGTCCATACTTGGCTGGCTTTGAGGAAGAAGACAGCAAAGCAACAAGAGCACAGAGGGGAATGGCAGCCAAACAGCACAGCAGCCAGAGCAAAAGGACAGGAATGGCGGCAAGCAGCTTCTTTCCCTGCCTTACTTTGTAAACAGGCTACCCCCACCTAAGGGGCATGTAGCTCTCACATAGTCTCCATGTCCTCCTCTTCCACAGACTCAGAATGTATACAAAGTAAGCACCCTGGCTTCCTGCTGAGTCACTTAGCCAAACCTCTGGACTCCCCAAGTTGACACAATGTATCCACCATAACAGCCTGCCTGAACATTGTGAAATAACTAAATATAATGTGTTATTAATCTGGACATGTCATTAAATTGCTCTATGATTATTTAGCAATATGGAACAAATATGAAAACAAATACCTGATATCATTTTTACAAAATCTAGGTCAAGTTGGTCATGCTGGTGTACACCTGTAAACCCAGCACTCAAGAGGCTGAGGCAGGAGGATTGTTGTGAGTTCAAGATCAGCTTGGACTACATAGTGAGATCAAGGCCAGCCTGAACTGCACAGTGAGCCCCTGTCTCAAAAAGACAAAGAAAATTTGTATCAGAGGACAATGTGTTAAAGAGGCTTATGGCTATATTAAATTGTTTCTTATCATTGGTAAGTTAAATGTCATTGCTTATTTTATAATCTCTGTTACTTTTGTATTCCATGAAAATTTTAAAATCACCCTTGAAAATTACATCAATAGGTTTTAAACTATTGTGGTGTTTTAATTTACATGTAAGATGTGATCAAAATGTTTATGTTTTACTTACTACCATACAGAAAATTGCTCCACATGTTTATGATAATTTGTCAAACAAGAACTGAGCAATCTTTCACAGTGGTGTCTTGTTTGTTAAATAGCTTCACCATATGGGATGATGGTTTGAATGTCTAGAATTCTCCAGATTGTCTGAAGTTGCTATAAACAAATACTGTTATACCTTACCTTATATTCTTTTGAAAGAAGTTTTACAAGGGATAGAATATCATTATATAGTTTTATTATAAAAGATTTTGAATATTTGTGAAATAAGAAAAATACTTAATTGTACTTCACTGAGACATTTAAAGGTTTCATTAGCCAAAGCATGTAGTGCCTCTGACCATTATAAATCAGTTACATATACCTGATGATAGTATGATTCTAAGCCTTTTTTACTCTAACATATACTTATCTCTGATACAGAATATATCCCAAAGGACATTTATGCTTTTATTTCCTTCTGTTCTGTACATTTTAAAATCAAAACTTTGCACAAATTTTGTCCTTTATTATATAAACTCCAGTTGCATAAATAGTAACAATTATTTTTGTCCTTTACACAGAGCATATAATTGCACACTTCAATAATTAGTCATTAAAACTTATCAAGGATCATAATGCTTACAATTGTCCTTGCTTGCTGGCAATTTTGCATGAATGGGCCACCCACAGTCTTAGTATCATAGAAATACATAAGGTGCAATATTTGTGAAGTGAAATATGTACATATTCGTGACTTTCTCCTCACTAAGACACAACACCTAACACCAACTGATTCAAGGAGGAGAGGCTGATTTTGGCTCATGTTTTTGCCATGGCCAGCTGGTACCAAGACAAAAGGGGCATGGTGCCCCTTCAGCATTGCCAGTTGCAGCCCTCATGGCCTCTTAACATGGCTCTGGTCACTTCCCACAGCAGTCCCAAAGCAGCAGACCCTGCTCTCCTATAACAGCCAGGAAGCAGAGAGGGAAGGGCAGAGGCAGAGACAAGAATACACCCTTCATACTTATGCTCCCACTGACCCTATCCAGTTGGGTCCCACCTTCTAAAATCAAGTCAGGTATAACGCAACTCAGAAGTGTGGCTTCTAAACCCAGAAGACTTTCAGTGGACATTTTATATTTATTTTATACCTAACACTGAGCCCCTGGCCTTTATAACACTCAAGTTCACCTAGTTATGCAAATTACTTTATGCTCTCTTGGACAGTTGCCAAATTTCTACAGTTCCAATGTTTTTTAAAAATCCAAATCCAAAATCTCCGGTAGGGTTAAAAGCAAATGCTTAACTATGAGTCACAGCACAAATCAGAAAGAAAGTTAAATACTTCCGACATTCAAAGGCAAAGGGCAAACATTTTCATTTCAAAAGGGAGGAAAGGAGGAGAGAAATGAATCTGGACAAAGTAAGATTGAGTCCAACAGGGAAGACGTTAAATCCTGCACTTCCATGTCCAGGTTGTGGTGAGAAGTGAGTGGCCAATGGATTGGGCAGAACCAGTCCTATGGCACTACTATTGCAAATTTTATGGCCTCTCAGGAGGCTCCTCTCACTGCCTAAGGTTTTCCCTATTCGATTTTCCACATTCTTGGCATCTTTAACTTTCCAGAGTCTCCATAGTTCTTTCTGATCCACTCTCAGTAGTTCACACATTGTCCATGTATAACCACACTGCCTGGCCTCCCAGAACTTCTTCTGCTATCTACGTGGGTGCCTCCCCGGCCCTACAACTCTTGCATTCTGCATGGCTGTAAGCCCAGCACCACCTGGATGATTGCAAGGCCTTCCTTCCAGGTTGAGCAGTAGCCAGACCCCCTTGGACCATGACTGTAGAGGCCTATAACTACCTGTATGACACAGGACTCTGCAGCAATTCCTGAGGAACCAATTCCCTCAGGACCTCCAGGGGTCTTTCTCAAATGAAAGTTTCACAACTTTACACCCTTGAGTCTTCAAAGACTGGGATCTTGTTGATTCCTGGGATACCCTCAAAGTATCTTCTCAATTGTTCTGATACAAAATACTTGGCTTCTTTTTAATGCTAATCATTTTAGCAACAACATTATCCTTTACTCCAACTTTGCAGGCACTTCCTTTAATGAAACTAAAAACTTCAAATTTTTCAAATCATTTAGCTTTGAGATTTACTCTCAATTTTCACTGTAAATCTGGTTATAAGCAACCAGCGGTATCCATGTCACAACCTAAACACTGGACCATGTTCTTGGAATTTCCTTTACCAAATTAATTAGTCTACTGCTTTTAATATGAGTCTCCCTCTTAGGACATGTACAGATGTAGACACATTCTCTGCCAAAGCATAATTCACATACCCATATCCCAATTGCCATTGGAGTCTCTGTTCCAAACTGAAACCTCCTGCACCTGGTGTATACAGAAGTGTCAGAATTCTGCTATTCTGAGCTTTACCTAGAACTTCTCAACAAGTTCAGTTTATAGCATTCTAGGGCTTTTACAGCTGGCATCTGCAAGCCCTTCCAAACTTCTGCAAACCACTTCCAAAGCTGCTGAAGCACAAGGTCAGGTCACAGCAACAACACTACTTCTCTGGTACCAGTAGATTGCTTAGTCACTTTCTTATCACTGAATCAAAACATTCAACACCTGATACTACAAAGAGGAAAGATTTCTTTCTGCTCACAGTTGACTTCATTGTTGCCTGACTCCTAGACAGAAATACATGGTGGAAGGAGGGAAGCAGAGGACAGCAGCTCTTGCCATGACAGCCTGGAAGCAGAGAGAGGACATGAGGTAAAACAAGAACACATCATTCTACGTCATGTGTACAGTGACCCACCTCCAATCAGACCCCACTTCCTAATAGCAATTTGGCTGTAGTGCACCCATGATCAATCACTGTCCCAAAGTCCCAGCTCTGAGTGTATGAGGTTGTGTGGAACATCTTGTATCTCTACTTACCAATAGTAGTCATTTTGTGCTAGCAGGGCTGAAATCTAGAAGGATAGATGTGCTTATTTTATAAATAATAAAGAAATACGTAATGTTAATGCATTTGCCATCTATACATATCACATAAGCACAAGTTTTAAATGAGAAGAAGAAAATAATTTGGCAAGCAGGTGTGAAGTGATCAGTTTACCATGTAGTGAAAATGAACATTAAGATCCATTACTGAATTTGGCTTGGTTATACATGATTCTTAGCATAGTTAGCTAATGTTAAATTCCACAATGTGATAAGGGACATATTTAACTTGAAGACTTTTTGTTGCTGAATATTCTCCTTTGAATTTGTTTACATATAATATGCTGATTACTTCTACTCATGTCTCCCTGGGCCTTTTTCCATTCTCTCAGTATCAGAAGGATTGTCTGATTCTCCTGTTTCGGAATTCTAGAGATTAATATTTCAAAATGGTTTGATCAAGAGTTTAGGTACCCTTATGACTGAGAAACACAGCAAATCTACATGGAAATAAACCAATTTACACTGGTAGGCATATGTTCCTGCCTATGAATTCAGATGAGACAACTGAAACAGAACAGTGAGATTTGGATACCTTTTACCCTACCTGCTCACCTTCAGTCATACTCACCTGTGAAGGGTCTGGCAAGTACATCTGAGGAAAGTGGAAAGAATCTTTTCTGTGCTGACAGGAAAGGGAGGTATTTGGGGACTTTTCTGCTCCTTCACTTTCCTTGCTATCCTTTCCCTCTCCTGCTGCATCTGATGGATTTCTCTAGGTCAACTGAGAAACCCACTCTATTCACTCAGCTTCCCTGTGTCCTCATTGGCTACAGCTGAGCTCTTCCCAGTAGCTTCTTCATCAAACTATGGTGACCACTTTGGAGAAGCACTGAATATATGCTTGCCTTTCAGGAAAGTGCAGGTCTATAAGTAGTGAAGATAAAGACAACTACTTACCGGCCTTTATATAGCAGAGTATGTACCATATCTGTAAACTTGTATAACAGAGTATACACCATACACCACATTATATGAGTGTATACCATATCTGTAACTCTCAGGGTTTTTGTAATGTATGATATTGCATATGACAATGAATAAACATTAGATAAATGTCTCTATGAAGTAACAATTTAGTTTGGGCACTTACTGTGGTAAAAAATACACCAGGCAATTTGAAATGTGGTTTATTTCTTGCAAAATAATTTTTGATCTAGTTTATGCCAGTTTATCTGGTGCTGTCAGTCAAGTTCTGATATGATTATGGTTATATAAACTTACCTAGAAAGTTTAGATCAAATTTAAGGTTAAGTCTAAATTCAAGAGTGTACCTAAGAATATGTTCAAAATGAAAGCTGTTTTTCCATCACAGAATAAACAAATTTGGAGAATAACTCATGAATTCATTTACTAACTGATAAAATCTTGTTAAAAAATGAAAACTACTTTAAAGCATTAACATAGACATGCAAGTAAGGGTAGTTATAGTTTATTTGTGGGAATGATTAATTACTGTAGTGCTTTACTTATACCTCAAAACACATGAAATTAAGAAAACTGTATTTCTTCAGACAATTTCATAAACCTAATGTATCAGAGGCCATTAATTCTACTTTTGAAGAAAAGCCCATATGTGATTAAAAATATTAAATGTGTCAAACTAATGGAGTTCAAGTTGTAAACTTTGATGGATGTGCATGGCTTAGTACTGAAAATTCATGTGGTTTTGAGCAGATATTATTGTACTGAGTTTTACTTTTGACTTTGGTAATAAACTTGCTGAATCTTCCAAGGATGTCTGAAACAATTTTATAAGAGTATATAAACAAAGCACCCTCATCATATGAGTTATTTAAAAGTTATTCATTTGTGTCTTCTCATTTATTCACCTTTAACTTGACAAGTATTTATTGAGTGCCAGTACCAAATAATTCACTGAAGTATACATCACTGGATATTACAGAGTGCTACCCATCCTTGATACCAAGTATGCAAAGATGATTACTAAGATTCAGTTTCCAATCACAGATAATCTTACAAAGATAGCAAGCATTCATTCGGCAAAAGAGAATGTCACCTAAGCACTATTCTCTATTGACAGAATATGGAAAAACATGTTAAGTGTGATTAATTCTGTAGTATATGTAAATAGAAGAATGTGGTATAGTAGTACTTAATTTGATGACTCATGCCAATCTGATGTTTTTCTCTTTCTCAATTTCATCTGATTTTCTTCTGGTAATCACATTCCCAAACCTTGTTCCTTGGACCCTATCTGTGAGTTGGGTTAAGCATCTACACTCTAGTGAGACTTACTGATGTGGACACAGATTTGAGCTGGACGATCCCTTACATTTTCCTGGCTGAACATTCCACAAAACACTCACCGTAGACCAAAAAATTATTATCATTTTGCCATATTTGCTAAACATTTCCTATAATAATTTTAAATAGATTACCTACACCATTGAATTTTGCCTCTAAACATTTTAATATGTATCTCTAGACATCAAGGTTGTTCCACTCTTACTTCATGGCCACTAGTCATTATCTGACTCCAAAATTAACAATTATCAGACAGCACCTAGTCTATCTCAACTTTCTCAGTTACCCCAAATTGGTTTGTTTAAATCAGTACACAATAAAAATCACAGTTTGTCCTTCAATGCTGTATCTCTTAGATCTTTCCTCATGTAGAATAATTTTCTGTGACATTATTTTGCTGAGGCTGGTTCTTCTGTAGATTATTTCATCATATGAAATTATCTGACTAAATATATTTATTATTGATTATTTTATTGCCATTTAACTCCAACCTCTATTATCTGAGTATTATATAAATAGAAAATAGATGAAAAGACATTACCAACACGATGACCATATTTGCCAAGAATAATTGACAAGTGATATGGTATAATAAAGACATACCTGTTTTTACCCCTTGAACCATTAGTAATGAAAAAATTAGTACCAGAGTTAAGATTGGGATGGCTAGACCTCCCTATCGGGAAGCCACATTTTCACCTCTGTGAGCAGTACATAACTTGTGTGGTGAAAACTTGGCATTACGGGAATATCCATGACCTTCCCTGCTTTAGCAAATTATTTCATTGGGGCTACAAATTATCAGTTTGTGAATGATATTCTTTGTACTACTACTAATTCCTTTTACTAATTATTGATTGGTATCCTTCTATAAACAACAAATCTTCCTTTGTAACCCATGGCCTTTTCAATTAACCAATAAAATTCTCATTGAAAAGTTATGAGAATACTTCATGTCTGCCTTTAATTATCAATTTCCAGTAGAAGTTATTTGTGTAATAATCATCTTCATGTGTGATCAACAAGGTGTTTATTTTTCTGATTTAATTTTTTGGCTTTTAATATGTTTACATTAAATGTTGTTTAAAGATAGTATCTAAAGATAAATAATCATGGTAACTATTACAGCTACTCACTAATATTTTTTCTATAACTTCTGAGTCTGAGGTGTTTACATTTCCCCATGCTCTTGAAATAATGATCTAATATTGTGAGATAGATCAATGACATACAGTGAAGAGTTACTGCCAAGTCAATTCTTCATGCTCTTTCCACAGCCATGGTAGATATTATCATTTTAACTAGTGAGAGAGAACTATGAGGAACATACCCCAAATGATCTTTAAAAAATTTTTTAGTGATGTATAGTAAGAGAGAAATATTTTTAACCTTAAATCATTGATATTCAAACTTTAAATTTTTTAAATAAGTTTTCATTTTATCTAAAAATATAGTGAAAGATTTTTTAAACAAATACTATAGTAAAAGACACACCATCGTTAATATGCATCAAAATGTTCCCTTTCACTTTGAATACACTTATCTATTATTCTCACCAGTTTTTGAAGCAGTTCCAGAAGTCCTCTGGTGTCTTTAGTTGCCCCTGTATCCTCAATCAATTCAAAACCTTTCCCTCCTATGATCACCTTGACTTTGGGGAGGAGCCAGAAGTGGCATAGTTTCAGCTCAGGGGAGTAAGATGGGGAACAACACATATTTGTGTTTTTGTGAGCCTGCCATTCCACCTGAAGACACTGGGCAACAGCATTTAATGTACTGTTTTACCAAACCTTGTAAAGACACTCATAAACTCGGACATCCAGGGCTGGGGATTTAGCTCAGTGGTACAAGCGCCTGCCTGGCCAGCGCAAGGTCCTAAGTTTGATTCCCCATATCATCCCCCGCCAAAAAGAAGGACATCAAGAATTGCTTCAGAAAGAGGAAGAATGAGTGTCTAAGATTGTTCAAAGCAAGAAGTATCTTGCGGGGAATTAATGACAACATATCTTTTACTGCAAAATTTTAAACATTCACCATGTATTTTAAACAACCCTGCAATGTAGTGATATAGTACACTGAAGGAAATAGTATATTGAAGAAATTTTTTTCTTTTTAATTATGACTTTGGAATTTGCCCATCACTAAAATACCTACATACAATATAGGACTGTTTTCAAATATGCAGATAGCCTGTGCTAGGTCAAATAACTCTTGAGAGTTTTACTTTTCTTCCTTATGTTCTCACATTAAATAAATGCTTGTGACCAGAATGTGCCAGCTCATTTCGTGGCAGAAGAGTTGAAGATCTTTTATAAATCTCCAGACTGGAGGAAATGGCAGAGAACTGTGACTAAGAGTCATAACAATTATTTAACTGAGAAATGATTCACTGTATGTGGCTCAGGGCTTGTGAGAAATTAAAAAGGCTAAATTGCTACTGGTGTCTGTATTCAGCTGCAGTCCTTTTGCAGCGTGTTCATGCTTTTCAGCTTTCTGGTGATTTTTCAGACTCAATATCTATATCACACCCAATGCTAACATAACATATGCTCCTTTCTGCCCTTTCACACTTTCCAAGAATGCTTGAAAAGCTAAAAAATCTATAGTCTGAGAAATAAGAAATACCCCACAATATCTATACCACAAAGGAGAAGGTGATAAACACCATACGAGAGGAACAGATAGAGCATTAAGGAAGTAGGCAAAAAGATTGTTTCTTGCTGTGAGATATAAGCAGAGACTTTTTAAATACAGATTTTGAAAGGTAGATAAAACTATGGGCATAGAACAATGAAGAAAGATGCATTTTAATCAGATTGTGGGAGAAAATACTGCTTGGTGGAGGAAATATGTGAAGTCTCGCCAAAGAGTTGTGTTAGAAGAGAGAATGTGGCTCTTTTCACTTCTCTATAATGAAACACGTGAACTTTTTCACCCTGGAAAAATCACAGCTATCGCAGATCCTGGAAATTCTGTAACCCAGCCCACACTGGTTCATAATGACAAACATCAGTATTACTTCCGAGGCACTTTTTCATGGAAACGTTTCCAACTCTTCCCAAAAAAATTTAGGTCCCATTTGATTTGTTTATTGCAGCTTTTCTTTGGTTGTCATTAATAATATGTCAGAAAATCATTATTTTAGTCAATATTCGCCCAGTGATGTAGCTCAGCAGCACTAGCACCTGCCTGGCAAGCACAAGCTCCTGAGTTCGATTCCCAGTACAAGAAAAAAAGTTGGTCAACATTTATTCTCTCTCCAGACTTTCAGCTCCAAGTGAGAAGGGACTCTCAGTCCTTTGTGTTATCGTGAGTGAGCCCCTCAGCCTCTGGATCACAGTAGGCACCTCTAAAATATATGTTAATTAAGTTAAATCTAAGGTTTTTGTTAGCCAGACCAGATTATAATTTTTGCTTTACATGAGAGGATAAGAGGTAAGGTAAGTCCTAAATTCAAATTCTTCAATGACATTGGAGTTAGTGGTAGCCATTTTTCCTAACTGCTATATGACCTCACTTTCAGAGGCTTAGAACAGCACACTCCTGTGTGCTTAGCTGTATGGATTCAGATATCTCACCCAGGCCACAGTAGTTTAAATAAAACCAAGGTGTAGGAAGGCTTGACTTCTTCTCTGGAAGTTGTGGAGAACTCAAATTCTTACCTTTTTCAGGTTCTAGAGGACACTTGCTTCTCATTGCCTCCCTCCCTCCCCTCCTTCCTTCCTTCCTTCCTTCCTTCCTTCCTTCCTTCCTTCCTTGATTTCTTCCTTCCTTCCTCCTTCCCTCTCTTCCACGCTAGCAGCACTAGAAGATATCTTCTTCTTATAGCCTCCTTCCAGCTCTTCTGAGCCCTTTTAGTCTTATGGATGCTTATGATTGTACTAAGGTCGTCTGAGTAATAAAAAGTTTACCCCATCTTAAGATCAACTGATTAACATTAATTCCATCTGCACCATCCAGTCACTTCTGCCATATAACCCTTCACGGATTGCATGGATTAGTGAGTACACTTCTCAGTGCTGCTACTATGTTTATCAAATTAGCTTTTGGATTATTTCAGGAAACTCAGAAATCAGAGTAATTCCAGTCTGAGAAAATTTTTACTGAGATTCTTCCTGTGACAATGACTAAATGTTGACAGAAACTACTCCACAGTCAGAGTAAATAAAACTATATGATCAGAAAGTAAAAGGGCAGATATCTGCAAAGATACTATAAATTACTAAAAAGACAGTATAAATTACTAAAAGAATACTATAAATTACAAAGATACTATAAATTACTAAAAAGCATAAAATACCCTATTCATAAAAAGAGCAAAGACCAAGTGGTATCTTTACTACTTTATGACCCCAAAGGCCATCATTTCTGAGCTAACCCAAGAATCACCTTCACTCATAGTATTTTCTTTCCCAGACTTTCATCAAAACTACCCATTTCTTCTCTTTCTGTTTGGTCAGACTATGATCTACACATATATACTTTAACCTCAGGAATAATTTTTCTAACTATATAAGCATCTTCTTTTCTTACCCGATTATAGGCATGCTCAGAATAAATGTATTTGTCAACATTGAATTTATCTCTGTGTTTGTCCATGAGCTACAAATCAATTAACTATAAAGGAATGTTAACTAAATCAAGTGCATGAATGTAGACAAAGAATAAACAAACCAATAAGTTGAATCACACTGTTCAGATATAAATGAGAAAGAAATAATTCTGTGATCCATGCATATCTGAATATCACCTAGAGCTGGATGAAATCAGCTGCAAAACATATTACTTTCAGTTCTGAGTATATCAGAAGTATAGGGACATCAACCACATGAAAAAGATAAGCATATTTATTTTGTTGTTGCATAATTTAGTCCACAAATACATACAATATTCTAAAAGTGATTCAACTTGCTACCATAATCATTTTAACTTGTTTTTAAGTAACGTTTTATGTGAAAAGAAAAATAGTTTATAAAGTATTATTTTATACATAATAGATATTGGAAAATGGGAAGAAAATGTTCGAATGAGAAGGAAAACAGGGAGGGTGGTGTCTCAATTAATTTTCTCTTGTTGCTGAAACAAAATACCTGACATCCAAAATTAAGGAATGAGAGGTTTATCTAGCTCACAGTTTGTGGAGGTTTCAGTCCACACTGGGCTGGTTTCAAGGCAGAGTGGCACAGGGCAGAGGGCAAGCATTCACGGTGGCAGAAAACAGCAAAAGCAACAAAAGCAAAAGGGAGGAATGGCGGAGAGGGGGAAAAAAAAGCCTCATCCACTCCCTTCTATTGCATGTAAACTACCCACCCCTGGGTAGGGGCAGGTGTATCTCTCACACCCATAATCCCAGCATTGGATCATGGATCAATCACAAACTCTAAAAGTCCACCCAATGACTGCATGAGGATTTGGGGGAACATCCAGACACAAACCAGAACAGGTGAATAGGAAAAAAGGGACAGGAAAAAAATGAAAAGATGGAAACAAAGCTTCTGTAAATAAGAAGGGGAAGAGGGGTTGAAGGGATGGGAGGGAAATGGGAAAAAAAAACAAGCAAGGTATTTCATATACATGTAAAGTTCCACATGATGAATGTTATCACTATGTATACAAAAAAAATGTACCAATAAAATAAAATCAAACTTAAAAAAATAAGTTAGCACTACATATTTCTTTGAGGGATTGTGAATTGATGGATTTCCATTATGATTTACCATTGAACTAAGCACTGGGGAAAGTCAAGAAAACTGTAAATTTACTAAAATAATTAGAAGAGGTAGAAATCAAGTAATTAAAATATATTTTGTAATAATAGTAGTTATGAATGAATAAGAACTGACATAGTTAACCATATGGATAATTTAGTAGTGTATATAAAGTTCAGATAGTTTTTGTGTAATGAAATTTACAAACTCTGTAAGGTCCAACTACCCCATAGACCAGCAAATCTACTCTTGGATATATAATGAGTCTACAGAAAGTCATACTAGAATGATCAGAGCAACTCAACCACAATAACAAAATCCTAGAAACAAGCCATGTTTATTTATCCATTATCCTATTTATCCTTTAGGATGAATAAATTATGGCATATTTCTATAAAGGAATACATCAAAGAATAAAGAAACAGGCTTGATAAATGTGACAAAGATGAATCTCAGAAAATTAGTGCTAGTGAAAGAAGAATTATACAAAATAAGTTGTACTGTACAATAGTTTATGTGATGGTTTAGAGCAAGGACATCACACTGCACTAAAAAAAATGATAGTTTCCACTGGGACAGAATTGACGGAGCTGGAGAGGGAAGGAACGTTCTGAGATGATAGCGATGCTGTGTGCCTTGATAAGGGTTTATTTAAAAAGATTTCATGTTTTATTTTCCAAACCGCAGAATGTATTCTTGAGTTAATGATCTCATTTTACATAAATTTCTATTAAAACATGTAAATAAATGCTAAATTATAATAATTACATGTGCACTGAAAGACTTAAGAGTTTCCTGATAGCCTCAATTTATTTTGAGAAGAATCAAAAGATAATACGATTGAGGGATGAATATAGGAGTGAGTTGATGAACAGATATATTTGTACAAGTTGTGATAAGACATGAGAAAATATTCATGGCAGGTTCATTGGTAGATGTATACCATTTTCATTGTAAATGTTTTAATTTTTCTACATGTTTGAAAATTATTATAACTAAATGACAGGAGAAAATAAGGGGAAGAACAATCAAGGGAAAGAAGGACAATAAAGTTGGGGGTCACAGGATGAGATGGGCACTCACTTCTTCAGAAGAAATCAGCAGCAAGCTGCAGGCAGAGTGAAGCGAGGAACACAAGAAACTCCTGGGTATATTTGGGGCGAGAGAGATGGCGTATCTCTGCATCCAGGCTGCAAAACACAGATAACTTCCCAATTCCACCAACTCAGAAGTAATGCTGTGAGATCGCAGGCGACATAGGTGCAAGAGGTTCCCAATGTGTTTCAAGCATTAATCCTGTGAAAACGACACAGCTCAGACACATTTCACACCGCTGCTCAGTTTTCCACAGCTCCCATTCTTGCAGTTGAGAGTGAGGAAAAGGCTACTACACCTTTCAGTATCAAGAACCAAAGCCTTTTCCTGTGTCCGGTAGTTGCTGAATGCCCACGGGGAGAGCACAGACAACCAGGCAGCGGGTGAAATAGCCCCACTTGCTGCCTGTCAGTTCCTGAGTCCTGCAAAACAGGGTGAGAAAAGCAAGGGTGCGGAGCCCCCAAAGCTTAAAATTAAACAAAAATTGTTTGATAGTTTGTGGAACTGTGCCACAAAATGTTAATGAAGTTGAGTTATTTAAGGTAAGTAAGAGTTATAGTTCTTGCATACCGGATTTTATGGTTTGAGGTTTGAACCTGTAATACAAAGACTTACAAATAAATCAGGTTACCTCAAATAATTGGGAGTATATTGAAAAATCACACATAGTATAAAGACAATGAAATCTCACAGGAGCTCAAGACCTGCAATATACATACTAGATCCTTCCAGAAACTAAAATGTACTTTAGAACCGGAAGGATACACAAAAACTGCAGGGATCAGGTTATCACCGTGCCCTCAAAAGCAAGTTTTATTGCTATTCTTCATGAAGAGTGAGCTTCCGACTGTCTGTGTGTCTATTGTTCCTATCCCTAACAACCACCTCACACCTTCTCGCCCTTCATTCTGGACCTTGTGAAATCTGAGCATTCAACACACGTTTACTTTCAACTTCAGTACAGGGTCTGCTTTTCCTTGTGAATTTCATTTGTGCCCTTTCTGCATCTTTTCCTACTTTAAACTCTTTGATTCAAGCTCTGGACTTTCCATTTGGGATTCTTGACAGCTAAGATCTGACTGTCCCACTCACTCACTATTACTCCCACTGGGACACATTTCATGGCACTAATCAGCCCTTGTGTTGTGTGTATTTTCTATACATCAATGATAACATTCTTGATAGATATTTGCTCTTCTATGGGGATTTTATCTATACCTTTTTTTTTCTTGTTGTTTTGAGGCGGGGTCTCAGTATATAATTCAGGCTATCCTTGAACTCACTGTGTATTGAGGCTAGTCTCAAATTCATGACAATCCTCCTGCCTCAGCCCCTCGAGTGCTGGGATCACAGCCATGCATAACCACTTTAAAGATAAGAATATGTAGTACAACAACCATTGTGAATTTCCTATCACCCTGTTTTGAAATTTGTATCATTTTTATTGTTTTCTGTTGTTTTGTGTCTTTGTTTTTGTTATTTTGTTTTTGTTCTTTTTTTAAAAAATAAAAAAAAATATTGCCATGAAGACAAGGGAAGTGACATCAAATGATGATTTTAGGGACTAATTCCCTGGAATGTGACAAATCAGGGAAAGATAGAGTACAAATTTTTGTATACAGATTCTTGCTTGGGTAACTGCAATGTCAACAAGAAGAGGAAAGTTAAACCCCCCTCCCCTGTTTAGAGATGAAATGAGTTAATTTTCAGACATTTTCCAGCTGTGCCAATAGGAAAAATGTTCATTCATCAGAAGACTACAAGTACAGTTCAAAATGCCCAGACCTGCAAAAAATTTAAACTTTAAGTACTTATATTTTTATTTTAAAGACAAAGAATGATAACAGAATAGCAACAGCAAAGAAAAAAAAAAACAAAACAACACAAAAACTAGAACTGAAAACATCCTACCACAGTGATATATGTGCACCCATGAGTATAGCAGTGCAAGTTGTTATAGCTAAATCTTGGAAACAACTCAAGTGCCCATCAACTGAGGAACGGAGAAAAAAAGATGTGGTATTTTATACAGTGGAGTATTACTCAGCTATAAGAAAGATAAACTCGAGGCTTTTATAGGTAAATGGATGCAACTAGAGACCATATTCATAAGTGTGAAATAAAGCAGACTGTCATGTATAAACATCATATTGCCTCCCTAGTGTAAGAACTTGGAAAAGTAAATAAAACTGAAAGGTATAATTTCTAAAATACTTATATTTTGAAATTTAAAAGTTTTATGTTTCATGATATCTTAGAATAGTCTCAACCTTCAATAGGAATGGCTTGACACAACAAGTTTGTTTAGAAAGGTGGCTGAAGAAAGAAGGGAAATATCAAGAGATGGAGCTTTGAATCTACTTGTGGGGAACCAATGCCACCTGTGAGAGGGACCAGGATGTGTGCAGTTCCAACAATAACCAAAGACTGACTGGAAAGATGAGGCCAACCTCCAAAGTGAGATCATGAAGTTAAAAACAAACACAAAGAAACAGTCTCCTAAGGCAGTGACTAGGTTCTCTAGTGCTTTATTTGCAAGAAATCAATTGGGAAGTTGAGAGGCAGAACTAAAGTTCTGGAAGATAGGGAAGTTCTTCCGTTGACCTGATGAGACTAGTGTCATTTGGATGAAATAATAAGTAAATATCACAGGAGATGCTAGCTATGATAGTCTCATGTGGGTGTCCAAGGTAGTATTAATATAAAAAGTAATAGAAATATGACAATATTGCTACCCAAGAAGGTGAAAATGAGTACCTGGAAAAACTAAGTTTTGTATGGTGGGGAAAGACATCTAGAATAATAATAAGTAATAATATAACTAAAATAAACAAAATGCAATTCACATTCAAATAAACATATGATGTCATCATTTATCTTTCATTTCATATAAAGTTGTATTGAATACACTATAAATCTTTTTGTATGACTGTTATTTATTGAAAAAAATCAGTTAAAAAACGTTGTCAGTTTAGCCATTTAAATCTTAATTCTGTGTATATTTATGAAGTAGTGGCATTGAAGAATGTCTTTGAAGCACTGCACAAATGTGATACTAAAAATGAATTTTAAAAGATATCTTATTCATGCAAAAATATTTAATAATCCCCTTTCATGTGCCAGGCACAGTATGTTCCCTCGTGAAAAAAATGCAGTGGTGATTGGTCAGTTCAAAGACCTTTGACTTAGTGAAAGTATTTATTTTTACATTTTGTCTTAGTCCATTCTCAAATCAGTTACATAGAATAAGAAATAGTATCACCAACAGTACATTTTCCATTAAAGTTAGAATGGAAAAAAAGATATAGTTACTTAACAGGAAAGATAGGAGTAGAATGATCTATTAAATTAAAAGCAATATTTTGGAAGAATTTATTAAATGATGCTAACAGTGCAGAGGCAAAAAATCAAATCCATTCCTTGTATTCTGGGTCCTTGCACTGTCTCAGTTCACCCTGGAAACTCTTGCAAGCTGTTGGCTAAAATGATTCGAACAACTCAAAAGGGAAATTTCCCTTCCCACCAGGCGTGGTCCCTTGGCTAGTCGGAGTCTTCCTTCTGAGGTGTGCTGTTTCCGCGAAGGTCCTAATTCTTGGCTCTGGCATTGCAAAGGGTTCATTTTTCTTAGCAGGGATCTTGAGGGGAGGCACAAAGAGGCATGAAGGCAAGATAGTGCGTGAAATGAGGAAAGAATGAATAAAAGCAGGTACATTTTAGGAAAGGCTTCCTAATGAAAGCAGAAAGAAGTGTTGAACACAGGTATTTTAGGAAGTTACCATTTGTGAAAATCTCCAGCTCTCAAAACAACATCACACCAAGCCTTTAACCTCAAGCACGTTCTCTGAAGACATATAGATACATGTAGATTGGAAATCAATAGAGTTATTATTGCATTATTATTTATTTCAGGAATAAGTATTTTAAAGCAAGTTTCTTTCACTTGGGAACCAATAATGAAACATTACTGAAAGGTCAAGAGATTGCGTCTCCAGGCCAGCTAATGACTCAGAGTGGTGTTATTATTAATTTGCAGTGCATACAGTAGCACCTGACATGTAGAATCCTCTTAATAAATGTTTGTTGAGTAAATGAAGAGTTGACCTTGGCACACACATATAACTGATATCTCATACTAATTATATGTGGAAATTCAAATGAAAGGACGAGCTTAATACCCAAGTAATAATGGGAGACTCTAATCCTTTCAATTAGATTTTTATACAGGAAATGTTTTAGCAATTTTACTGAAAAACCTTCAGCTACAGTGTCTTTTTCAGACGTATTCAATACCTATTGATTCAATTGAATGAAAATGTAAATGTAAGATGGTGTCAATAATAACATAGTTAGAAGTATAACAGCTTTTTTCTATGTTGTTATATCTATATGCCTTGCAAATAGATACCTATGTAGAAATACCTTCTTGTAACAGTTATATTTCCATTTTTAGAAGAAGATACTATGTGTAAAGAAAAGGAGATTAATATTGATCCACAAGGAGAGGAGAGTTTTCTGTACCAACCCACCTAGGTGTAGTAGGGCAGGAAAGGACCTTTCCAGAGGCAAAACAATAACACAACAACAACAATAACAACAACAAAACTAGACTACAGTTGTACTTGCACATTGTAAAAATAACAGTTGGAATCAATAGAAAGTAAACATAATCAACTGCTTTGCACAATCATATAATCTATGACAAGTTAGACAGTTTGCAAGAAATAGTTTTTTCCCAAAAGTTTCTTTTGACACAGGGTAGACAGAGTCTAAATTGCTGGGGTGGCAGGCTTCCAGCTCTCTGGTCTTATGATGTTATCCGTGTCACTAAGATAAAAAGCACTTTCTCACTGGCCTGTCTGTCGGTAGGAGCAAGCTGACACTCAACTCCAAAGGCTGTAAGAAAAAGAAAGCCTTATTTTTCTCCCCTTATTGAACAGGTCACCAGAGAGGAAATGATTCACCACTTCATGAATTAACACATTCACAAAACTTTACAATAAATGGCACTCTAAATTAAATGGCAGCCAAGTCAAATACTTTGTGAACCAGTAAAAAATATGTGGAGGTTTTGTTTTTATCCAGCTGTTCTCACTAAAATGTTTTTATAATTCAGTAAAAATGTAATATAAAAATGGAAATAAATGCATTATAAGAGGTATTATTGCAGAAATAACTAGCCTACCAAAATTTTATTTGTATGTATTTTATAGTTACACCTTTCCTATGTAAATTTTGTTAGGTGAACAACAATTGCACAAATTGTATATTTTATATGCAAAGACCACTTATATATACAAATATATACATTTATATAGATATGTATGTATTTCCATATATAGAGATAGATAGATAGATACAGTCTTGCTGACCCCATTCTAATTTCTTGAACATAATACTTCCTAGTTGAAAATCTTTCTCATGAAATATCTTTTCTACAATAACATCTAAAGATTCACCTTTTTTGCTTAAGGAAGGAATAAGAAAAAGAAGTTGCAGGGGTTTGGTCTCTCCCTCTGTGGAATCTCTAGTCCTTCTTCCAAAGTCTAAAGTCCTTACAGGTGGTCTTCTCGCCTCCGAGGCCAATCTCCCCATCTCGGTTCGTCGGGTTTAGGTAACTGTGCTGCTGTTCTTAGCAGGCAAACTACCTTTTACTGTTTTTCCTAATTTCTGCCTACAGCTTTGTAAATAATCCCTTCGTGAAGCTCTCCCAGTGCGCCGTCTGTTCCTGTCAGAATGCCACTTGGAGCCCGAGGGTGGCATTAAGCATCCTTCTCTCGCGAGAAAACCATGCGGATGCCAGAACATGTGCTTTCCGGTGCTTCGGAGGATGTGTACCAATCATTGTAACAAATCCAGAGTAGGAATGAAGATATTCCATGGGCGGATTTCACTCCTCTCAATTCAGCGGGCACAACTAACGCTCCCTGCATGAGACAGACATGCGATTATTGAATGAAGGAAGCAGCCTGGCTGCTATTAATTACAAATGAATTAAAATATCTCCTATCAAAAAGAAGACTGAAAATATGAAAACAGTTACTTCTGAGCAGCTGAAACTTACAGGAAGTGGGAGAAGCAGATCTCCTCACAGTTCTGTACTCCGAGGGACAATATCATCACAACTGTTTCGTGTCGGAGTTCTAGCTATTTGGTGACACTTGATTGCCAACTTCCGTACAAATGTAAAGGAGAGATATTCTAAGTGCACTTATTTCTATGCAACACAACGTTTGAACTGGTCATATGAGCATGTAATATACTCGTAAACAATGATGCCTTCAGCATCACATAGGTTACATTTTATATTCTTTTTTTAAGTTTAGTTTTATTTTATTTATTTATTATTTATTTGCAGTCCTGGGTATTGAACACTGAGCTACATCTCATTCCTATTTTTTTTAAATTTTGAGACTGTTTTTGTTAAGTCACTGAATTGCCGAGTGTGGACTCAAACTCGGAATCCTCCTGCAACAACCTCCAGGAGTGTTAGGGTCACAGAAATACAGCACTATGTCCTGTTGCAATAAGTTGCATTGCAAAACTCATTTAGCTAACCACTTAACTAAACAATGCATCCAGGATGTGCTTTTGGGAATGATTCAATGATAAAAAAACATGTGTATAGTAACTGAGACTTTTTTTTTTTTTTTTGTCTTTTTGAGGCAGGGTTTCACTATGCAGTTCAGATTGGCCTTGAACTCACGTTGTAGCACAGGCTGCCCTCGAACTCACCATGATCTTCTTGCCTCTGCCTCCCCAGTGCTGGGATTAGAAGCATATATCACCATGGTTGGCCTAGTAATTGAGACTTTAAAACCAAAGGAATATACTTTTCACCTAGTAATGGAATTCTAATCTGGCTTCGTTAATTTAGGATAGAAATACATTTAAAAATATATGCATATAAAAATGTGATTTTCCTTAGGTTGTGGCAACTTCCAGCCGAATTTGTAGCATTTTTTCTTGGTCATTTATGCCCTTCCTTTCACTGATGTCTGGCAACCTGTCTTTGTTTCTGCATATGCAGTGGTTTGATCTTTCCTTCTTATCCCATCCTGGCCAGGTTTAAATTCTTCTACATTTCCTTACCCTCTAGTTATGCATTCAGGCTCTCCTGGAGAGCTTTTCATGCTATTACAGCCTTGTTCTACTTCACTCTTTTGTTATTTTTGCATACACTGATAGACAAAAACAGGATTTGGAGAGATTTTCAATAGGTGGTATCTTCTTTTACTGAGGATTTATTTCAGTGAATATTTAAACCATAACAGCATAAACTGCTATCTTATATTACCCTCCAAAATTCATACTGAAATGCTATACCCAGTACAGCACTGTTATGTGTGTGAGCTTTAGAAGCAGATTAAATCATGAAGGTTCCACACATACATGGGATTAGTGCCCAAAGAATAGTTTCAAAAGTATAAGTTTGATTCCTTTCAAGACACCAAAGCTGCTCACGCGTCAGATGTCCCAATACACACAGCTGTGTAAGAAACTTCTATCTTCATAAATCACCCTCTTTCAGTTAGTTTGTGATAGTAGCACCAAAGGACTAAGACATTCATATGATTTTTAAAAATCTGTCAGTCAACCATATTTGTGAGACCCTTGATTTTTTTTCCCCTTTGAATAGGTCCAATTGTGAGTTCCATAGACTTCTTTACAGAATAAACAGACAGCAAAGACAAAGTAAAAATGAGAGGAGGAGAAAATGGGAAAAGAGGAAAATATTTTTGTTTTTTTTCTCCATTTAGCTAGCATCATTAATAGCCATTTAAAGTCATTTCCAATACATTCATTCATTCACTGAACATTTATTCAACAAATTTTTTCAACACTCTAATATTAACAGGCAGACAAAGTTGTGGAGGAAGACAATAACTTGAAGAAAATACTTTTCTCACCATGGTTAAATCATGTACAGTTTGAGTCAAAGATAATTGCTACTTGTTCTTCTCCAGAATTAAACAGTCTTCTGTCACCTTCCTCCCACAGTTTGCAATCTTAACACCTTTCTCTTTCTCTTGTTGTGGAAGATCACATTCCAGTTTTTCCACAGTTGATAGATAAACACTTTGATTCTGAAGTGTGGGTGTCAAACATTGAGAAGTATTCAGCTTTTACCTTGATGCAGAGGGGTGGAACAAAGGTCAACTTGTGTGGGTGGATATTGAAACAGAGAGGGTGCTAATTTTGATATTTAGATATGAACACTAGAATATGTTCATGGCTATTACTAAAGGTTTTCTGAGATTTACATATTACATTAAAAGTTCTCCTTGGGAACAGCTTCCAGGCACCAAATCGCTATCCACTGGTGTGCCCTTGGATTTCTTGAGCATAGGAATAGAGCTCAAGGTACCGTCAGATTTTTAAAATTAATGCCTCCTAGCAACTCTGAAAATTGGAATTATTACCACAGCTGCAGCTGCTAGTATATGCTCTTTACTAATAAGAATACACATCATTCCTTTTCTAGCCACTTGGGTTACAGAAGCTAAAAATAAATAAAAAATAAAGAAAAAACTTTAGATAAATTTTTTTATTTAAAAAAAAAAGGAAGGAAAACATACTAACAGACAGACGTCCATTTATGTAATAGCATAAGAACAATACAAACAAACAACCTTTTGATCTTATACATCACATAATCCATTTAGGCAAGATAGCCAAATAAATAAGCAATTAAATTGCAATAATTTAGATGCCATAGTAGAGATATGAGAAAGAACTTTAAAAACATAAAGGGAGATTCCAACTTTGGGACATCTTTGTAGATGATGGCAGGTTCAAGCTGATACCTAAAGTATACAACTAGATAAAGTAGACTCGGTGATGAGTGGTAGAGAAAAATAGAAGATTCTAACCAGAGGAAACCACATGCTTGGTAGGTAACAAAGGAGACGCTATGAATGTGACTACTCGTGAAAGATTTTAAAAACAGAGAGATGTTAAGTATGATTTGAGTTTAGAATGTTTGAGAGAAATGTACATTGATTGAAATGTTTCTAGAGGAAGAAAATAAAAGAAATCACGACTGGTAGGAAATGTACAGCTTATCATGAAAACAATAAGGGGAATTATTCTTTTTATTCTGGGAGTAACAGACTTAGTCTTTTAGGCAATGGCCAGCATTTCCCTGTCTAGTGTATCCTCACTTTGAGGGGGAAAAGGTTGGAAGTAGATAAGATTGAAAGCAGACAGCAGAAAGAGGAAACTTGGGGTAATCCTTGTGAAAAAATGATTTTTGCTTACACTAGAATAATGACAGTGCAGTTGGGGAAAATGTTCATATTTAAAATGTATGAGGGGAAGGAATTCAACATGAAAATGTGTTTTTTTAAATTGAGGTAGTAAGAAAAAAGACAAATGACACATGTTTTTGGATGGAGTAATTTGGTGACTATCATACAAGTGAAATTTAAAAAAACACAGATTAAGTAAGTTTGGTTGTAATAGTTTATCTTTACACATGTAAGATTTTAAAGCTTATGGGAGGTTTACTATGGTAGTATGATGTATGGATCAGGAATTCAAAGAAAAATCTGAGCTAAGTTTTGGTGTTTTATCATGAAGAGACAACAAATTGATAAGCTGAGTAACATTTCACAAGAGAAATTATCAAATTAGGTAAGAAGGAGAATTTGAATAGAACCTAATAAAATAAAAACATAAGCACCCTTTAAGGAAAAAAAGACTAGAAGAACTTATAGAACATCCAAGAAAAATCGGAAGAGAAATAGCATAGAACTCCTAGGGAAGGAAATTCAAATAAAGGGACATAAACAATTACACATACCACATAAGATGTTACCTGTAATATGGATAAAATTTTCCAGGAAATATAATGATATGAAGTCATTGTAGAGGAATAAAAGAGATCTTGTTGTTGAATGGTGGCTCTGTAACTCAGATTCACATGACAAACAGAAGCGAGGAAGATCACTGCATGAGTAGAAAACTCCATAGAATAGGGAGACTAATGTTAAAATCAGACAATATAGAAAGATTATCCGTTAAAATTAATGGAGTTATGTTTTGCTCTGTTTGCTTGTATTATTACTATTCTTAATTGACAGAAACTTGAAATACTTAACTGTGGATAGAAAAATGACAAAATAAAGGAAGAGGTTGAATACAGAAAAAAGAATAAAATAAATACAATTTGAAGCACAAGGAAAGAGATTAATTTGACATGCCAACATCAAGGGTGAGAAGATAGTAAAGTCACATATTAGAAAGTCTGAAGATCATATTTACCACATGAGATAACAGTAGTATTTTGGAAATTATGTTTAATTGAAATACAGTGATACCTCAGTTCATGAACACTTCTGTATTCAAATAATTTGTTTTATGAACAGAAGCAAGAAGCAGTTGCCAAAATTTTGCTGCTGTTTGCAAACTCTGCCTGGGGTGAGGAGGAGGACCACAGTAGTCTTTCCCACAATAGTGGGACAAATTAAGCTCATCAACCAAGGGAGCACTGTAGACCATTCTCTGTCCGTAGATGTACAGCACATGGCTGAAAAAAGGCTTCTGCTTGAGAAGGCTGCAAACATCCTGAGGTCTTTAACCCCTATTGGTTTTATGGTTAACAAAATGATGAGGGGGTTGGGGATTTAGTTCAGTGGCACAGCCCCTGCCTGGCAAGCGCAAGGTCGTGAGTTCGATTCCCTGTACGGGAAAAAAAAACAAAACCAAAAAAAAAAAAAACCCCAAAAAATAAAATGATGAGATTATAATTGAGTGAAGAGATGGATAATAACTTTGTTGAAGAGATTTTATTCCCCACAACTTATGAGCACATTGAAAAGATTTTGGAAGACGAATTAGGAGACAAGCAACACAAATTATTAGGAATCTTGATGAGCGGAGGCTAATGTCAAAATTAAGAACATGATTAACATTACACATATTCTGGTAGATTTTGTTGGACATATAAAAAAATAGTCTTAGAATTCTGAGAATTGAAACACACAAGTACACATCTCCCTTTTGTAGAATCTAATTCTAGGCAACAGGCTAGCAATGGCTTATCATATGTATACACACTTAGACACATACATACTTTTCACAATGTAACATCTTTGAAATTGTAATGCACCTTCAGTAATACCACAAAATTAGCTACATGGCTATTATGACTTGATATATTCAATTGTATCACTGATTACTCAAGTGTGAATTTGGTCATAAGTGAGGTGTTGATGTTGTGAACCCTTCAACTTGTATTCAGGTAACATTTACAAACATAAATGCATAGACAAAGAAGAGGTCCAAATGGCCAAACCAATGTGTAAAACCTGACATGTCTGGTCATCAGAGAAATGTAAATTAAATTCTGAGATTTCATCTTATTCCATAAAGAAAGGCAGTAAGTGAGAAATCAAATAAAAACAAAGGCTGGCAAAGCTTCAGGGAACAAGGAAACTTCTATATTGTTGGTGGGAGTGTAAACCAGTACAATCACTATGGAAATAAATATGGAGGATCATCAAAAAACTAAACAGAAATTTCATTCTGCCAGGAAATTCCCCTATGAAATACTTTCTCAACGGTGTTAAAGACATCATATTGACCTCCTGCATCCCCATGAGAGTTCAGCTGAACTAAGGACATATTCAGGAATCCTGATGAGCCACTCCCACGCCTCCCTGACCAATGTGCAAGGCAACTGGATCCCCAGACACCTTCTGGGGCCTCAGTAGCCATTCTCATCACCACCCACACACCCACAGGAGACGAGTGAACACTAGAAAACCTCAGCAGCCTGGTTGACTTCTCCCTCACCCCTCCTCCACCAGGGTGGGAAATGGGCTGGGTTCTGGGCAAATCTGAAGCATTGGTAACTACAACCTGCACTCTCCCCAACCCTGTGGAAGCTGTGTTGAACCCCAAACAGCTTCAGGAAACCCAGTGAGCCTCCTCTGCATCTCCTCCACAGGGAGGAGGGAGCCAACTGAATGCAAGGAAGCTCTGGGAGTATCTGCGACCAGACCTTGCTCCTACACACCAGTGCAGGAGCCATATTAAGCACTGGGGACTTTTGGATGCTCACCCTGCCACTCCCACTCCATTGTGAGTGTGAGACTGAGCTGCACGGAACCTCTGAATCTTCAAAAATGACAAAACAAAAGAGCAGAGTGCAATCTCAGACCTCTACCCCACCCAGAACAAGTCCAGAAGACATCAACACAGAAGAGCCTGGAAGTCAGACACCTTAAATTTCTCAAATGATCTGAAAATATCCTTCAAAATTAATAGAGAAATAAAGTATTTCCACTATAAAGAACAACTGAAGGAATTCATGAGGGCCAAAGCAATCCTGCAAAGAGTACTAAAAGATATTCTAGAAAGAGATAAAAAGGACCACAATTTCAAGAACAACAACAGAAAGGAACCATCAAGCAAAACAAGCAATTAAACAGAGGAAAAAAGGAGGATCCAATAGCAGGAAAATAGCATGACAAAGATAAGCCAGTACATATCCGTTATAACCAACAATGTAAGTGGTCTCAACGCACCAATCAAAAGAAGCAGACTGGCAGAGTGGATCATGAAACAAAATCCAACAATATGCTGTATGCAAGAAACACATTTAACTCAAAAGAAAATTCAGAGACTGACAAGTAAAGGATGGAAAACAATAATCCACCTGACAGGAACTCAGAAAAAAAATGGGTGTAGCTATTCTGTTTGCAGACAATGCGAACTTCAAACCAAGAATAATCAAAAGAGATAAAGACGGTCACTACATACTTGTGAGGGGAAAACTTCAAGAGGAAGAGATAACAATCATAAACATCTATGCACCAAATATAGGAGCACCCAACTGCTCCAATTTGTCTGTTAAGACAAATTTTAACAGATGTGAAAAATGAAATAACCAGCAACATAATCATAATAGAGTACTTTAACACTCCATTGTCACAAAGAGAAAGCTCAACTAGACAAGAAATCAGCAAAGAAATAACAGAACTAAACCAAACATGTGAACAAATGGACTTAGTAGACCTGTATACAGTGTTCCACCCAACAGCATCAGAATACATATTCTTCACAGCTGCATAAGGGACGTTCTCTAAAATAGACCATATGCTAGCTAACAGAAAATGCTTAAGTAAATGCAAAGGAACTGAAATCACCCCATGCATAATATTGGACCATAGTGCAAACAACTTGGAAATTAATAACAAAATAAATCACAAAAATTCCATAAACACATGGAAATTAAATAATACCCTACTGAACAACAAATGGGTCACAGATTAAATCAAAGAAGAAATTAAAAATATTTACAATAAAACATAAATGAAGACACAAACTTACAGGGACCTGTGGGACATAATGAAAGCAGTTGTCAGAGGGAAATTTATAGTGGTAAATTCCCACTTCAGGAAAATAGAATGAGCAAAATAAACAATCTTATGTTGTACCTCAAACTTCTAGAGAAAAGGAACAAGTCAAACCCAAAGCCCAAAGAGGATAGGAAATTATAAAGCTCAGGGCAGAAAGTAACACAATGGAGACTAAAAAAAAAAATTCAAAGAATTATTGAATTGAAGAGTTGATTCTTTGAAAGAATAAGTAAAATAGAAAAATCCCTAACCAACATTATCAAAAAAAGGGAAGAAAAAACTGAAATACTTGCAATAAGGAATGAAAGGGGTGAAATCATTACAGATCCTGTAGAAATTCAGAAGTTCATCAATACCTACTTCAAAAAGCTTTAATCTCATAGGATGGAAAACACAGAAAATAGACAGACTTCTAGATACATATGAATTACCAAAGGTGAATGAAGAATACATAAAAAATCCTAAATAAGTCAATATCAGCAAGCAAAATTGAAAAATGTAATAAAAAACTTGCCAGTGAAGAAAAGCCCAGGTCCTGATGGATTCACAGCTGAATTCTACAAGAAATTTAGAGAAGAGTCAACACTAATTCTTCTGAAACTCTTTAATGAAACTGAAAGGGAAGGAATTCTCCCCAGTTCATTCCTGGAGGTAAGTATTACACTAATACCAAAACCAGAGAAAGACCTAACC
>NW_004955417.1:19010049-19014535 GCF_000276665.1 Chinchilla lanigera
TTATGTATACTAGCTCTCCACCATGAATGTATCCTTATTTACTGCAAACATGCACTAATGAAAAATAAATCTAAAAACTATCTTCCAAATAAACCCAATATATTTCAGTATTGAACTGAAGCCAGGGATATAGCTCAGTGGCACAGCACCTGCCTAGCCAGCAAGAGGTCATGAGTTCAATTCCCACTACCAAAAAAAAAAGAAAGAAATGAAATATCACTGAGAAATGCGTATGTCATTAGTGAAATGGTCAATCGCAAAGTACCTTTTGCTGAGGAGGATCTAAGATAAGATTTAGGAGGATACTATATTACATTTGCTATTGGAATTTAAAATATATAGAGTCTGCCCATGCAAAACATTTCAATTAAAGACAGAAGAAATTTCAAGATACTTCAGAAGAGATCAAGGGAATATCAAAGTTAAGAATAATGTGATCAATGAATGCATTGCCCGGAGTTATTAATAAAGCATTGTGTCATAGCTTAACTCGTGTAAGGAGTGTACAGAAATTGGTGCACCTTGCCATCAATGAAGGCTTATACAGTGAAATACTGGATTTGTTTCCCAGATTCTTATTATCTTTGGTGATTTGTGTGAATTCAATTTTTCCAAAAATGGTCAGATGCGCAGTGAATTGATATTACCTACAAGAAAATGCTTGTATCCCTTTTGATAAAACTTCTGGTTTTCTGAAAACAGTCAGGCTAAGCCTTGATTGATTTTATTCTAGATAGAGAGACTTAAAGGATGCTGGCTTGCAGACTCTGACAGAAAATAGTATGTTCTTTATTCACTAAGAGTACCATAGGAGATTAGCCCTGGAACTCTGTGTGTGTGTACAGCAAAAAGGAAATTTATTGTAAAACACTGTCTGAAAATAAAAAGCTATTTTCTATCCAGTAGTATAACAAGGGATGTTTATAACCTAAATACAATAACTAGAAAGCAATTACAATGTATGCCATCTTAAAATGCAATGTCACTTAAGAACTGTTTAATGAACCAAAAACTATGAAGAACTGTAGAAACTGACCAAGTTTCACACAGTTCCCCCTAAATAAACCTGACATACAAAATATCACCTTTCTTAGTTGAAGTATTTTACAAATAGTGGCCTAATTTAAAAAAAATAAAAGAAAATACTCTTTTGCTTCATTTAAACTTTTCATTAATAAAATTATAGAAAAAGAAGTTAGAATTAACTTTCCTTCAATCTTTCCTGTCAGCATGCTATGAACAAGAAAATAATTTTGGTAGCTTAAGCTATTTTCAGTCTTCAAGAGCAAGGTTAGAATACATTTCATTTGCATATGGTCTTGTCATTTCCTCAGCTGAGGGGGGCAGATAGACAGCTCATCAAAAGAATTGAAACAAATTTGGTTAGTTTGACCTCTACTAAATATATCAGTGATTAAGAGAGTCACTGACCTCTTCCAAGTTTCATTAGATCTGCTCAAACTTACAAAGGCTTGGTATTACTTAAACTTGGGGTTATTCATCTAAAATTCTAGTTTTCTAATCTCATTATCCTAAAAGATACTAAGGGCACCAAAACTTCAAATGTTGCATAATAGTAAGTTTGAATGGAATATTATGTGTATTATGATACATTATGGATTGTAATATTGAGTATTAAATCAAGATATGCTTTTCTTAAGGCTCTTTGGGAAGCATAGTATTTTTGTTCCTTGAGGTTTGTTTTGTTTTTTGAGGCTGTGTCTCACAGGGACCCTCCTGCCTCAGCCTCGCAAGTGTCAGGGTTACAGGCATTTGTCACCATGCCTGGCAAGCTTAGTGTTGATATGCACAATAGACTAAAGGCAAATCACCATGGAATCTCTTTTTAAATTCTTATTTGTCCCAAGGTCTAGTAAGTCAAAGCATCTGGCTGACTTTTAGGCATTTGTATTAAGATCATCAGGGAAATCTAATAACAACTGATATATACATTTCTTGACACAAGAGTGTAAGTACAGGATAAAATTCCTGAGAATCTGAAGAGAGAACTTGTTTCAACAACAAAAACCTATTACAGTAGATATTATGTTTTTTATAAAAAAGCAATTAAATGAAATAATCCGGATGTTTATCTATTTTAAAAGATTGCTTTCCATCAATAACATTAACACAAATCAAACAAATCACCCCAAGTCTAAATTACCTAGATCTTGACTTTGGCACAGTCGTCTCCTTTCACCACGGGAGAGATGAACAGTTGGGTAATAATGAACACACTAATCACTTTCCTGTCACTGAGATAAATCACCTAACATCCACAGCTTAAAAGAGGAGAATTTTATTTGGCTCACCTGATCCAGCAGGTTTGGTCCAAAGTCAGTTGTTTCCAAGGCACAAAGTGCTTACTAGAAAGGCAGGGCAAAGGACAGCTCCTCCGAACATGCAGCCAGGATGGAGAACAAGAGGAGGAGCTGGAGATAAAAATAGATCCTTCTGGTCACATCCATAGTGACCCATCTCTAACCAGCACGGCCCCCACCACCCCCAAATCATAGTCAACTACTGAGCTCATCCCTCGATGAATCCACAGATAAGTATAGGGCCCCCAGGACCCAACCTCTTTCCATGGGACTTTTGGGAGACATTTCAGATTTGAACTGTAGCATTCAACTCCTCCCCATAAAAGATTCATATTTATTTCAATATGGAATAGCATTTAGTCCATCTCTAAGAGATATTAAGAGTTTTAACAGCTTTGATACTGTTGAAAAGCCCAAATCCAGAATCTTCTCTGAGACTCAAGGCCAACTTTCTGCTACGAGCTCCACCCAGAATCTCCCATTAAGCTCTGTTATAGCCCTCTAGGTCCTCTCTAGCTAGTATCTCCAAACCTTTCCAAACTCCTCCCAGAATCCAGTTCCAAGGACTTTTAAACCATATGGTTATATAGAGTCATAGCCATGAGCCCAATTCTCTCTTACCAAAGTCTGTATTAGTCACTTTCCCATTGCTAAGACAAAATACATCATGCCTGCAACAGGAGGAAGTTCATTTTGACTCACAGTTCAGAGGATTAAATCCATGATTTGTTGGTATCAAGGCAGGAATGGCGTTGTGAGAGGGCATGGCAGAAGACAGCTGCTTAGTTCATGGCAGCCAGGAAGCAGCAGGAGCAGAGAGCTCCCAGGGACAAGAATACACCCTTCTAGTTACGCTCTCAGGCACCCGTCTCCAGTCACCTGTTCCACCTCCTACAGCACATTCATCAATGCATGTGGATTCATTCATTCATTCATTCATTCATTTGTTCTTTTATTCTTCAACTGGATTCATCAATGGATAAATACACTGAGAAGTACAGCACCCTCATGATCCACCTTTCAATCTCATGAGACTATTTGGGTGACATTTTAGATATAAATCATTACACTGACTTCTTACTCTGAAAGGTGTAGACTTATGGGAAGCCACAGAGTTAAAATCCACAAGCAAGAAGACTTTCATACTGGCTGAGAATATCCCAGCTAACTCCATTGTATTTGGTCACTGGCTGAAAAGAGTCATAAAATGAAGACTCAGAGTGAATGATGTAGTAGATCCCCAAAATATAGGTTGAGGAGGCAACTAAATTGCCTTAAAGGCCAATACATATGTATCTGTAAGTGAGAAAAAGAGAAACAGTATGGACAGAAGAGAGAGGGAATGTAAACATAAAAGCTGACATCACAGCGATATGCTCAAAACCTCAGGAATCCTAGCTCTGTCAATGGAAATTGGATGAGGTGGAATGATTCTCTCTAGACCTTCCTGCCTTTTGGAATTCCAGCAACCAGATCCTTGAAGGGATGTATTTCTACTGTTGTAGCAGGCTCGAGAAATGAATTTAATGTTTCACCAGGGAGGTGTGCAGTGGGAGAATATGGAAGGTAATTTGCACAAAGAGTCACATCTGGGCTGAGGAAGGAAGTGGAATTGAAACCTGTCAAGACTGACTGGGACTTTGAAGTGCATCTCTTAGAAATGGGTTGAGGGTTTAAAGTCTTTAAAGAATTTAAGGGATATTTTAATGCCCAGAGCAGTAAGTTATGGCATAGAAAAGTATTTATACAATGTTTTCTGTCCTGTGTCTGTATTTTATCCACCCTTGGATGTAACTTGGGCTCCAGTGATAATTGTGACAATGGACTTTGGAAGGAAGTCATGTGTGCTATTTCCTGGTCCACAAAGAGAAAGTATACTTCATCCTCCATTCCTCTCTATCGTGATAAGAACTCTCCTGCTAAACAGAGGCATATGAAAAAAAATAACATTTCTATAAGCTGGAGTTGGGCTCCCTAAATATGTTGGATTAATAAATGGTCAATTTGTGATACCCAGCTGAGCTAAACCAGTGTGGTTCTGGCTGTGGGGGTCCACCTTAGCATTGTTGCTAGCAGTATAAAAGCAGAATGGAGGGGAAGATGGTGTGCTATTTATTCTCCTGGAGAAGTGTGTGATGCTGGTTTTCTAATTGTCAGAGGAGCTC
>NW_004955417.1:19015272-19016111 GCF_000276665.1 Chinchilla lanigera
CACCATAACCAAGTGGGATTCATCCCAGCAATGCAGGGATGGTTCAATATATGCAAATCAATTAATGTAATACACCATACAATAGAGCCAAAAACAAAACTTACATGATCATCTCAATTGATGCAGAAAAAGCATTTGACAAAGTCCAACACTCATTCATGTTAAAAACCCAACAGAAAATAGTAATAGATGGTCTTTACCTCAAATTGATCAAAGTCATCTGTAACAAACCAATGGTTAACATCATACTAAGTGGTCAAAAATTGAAAGCTTTCACTTTAAAATCAGGAACAAGACAACCATGTCTACTGTCACAATTCTTATTCAATATGGTTCTGGAAATATCAGTCAGAGCAATTAGGCAAGAGAGAGAAATAAAAGGAATAAGGATAGGAAAGGAAGAAGTGAAATTATCATTATTTGCAGATGACATGATACTCTACATAGAAGACCCAAAAAACTCCATCAAAAAGCTTATAGATTTAATTAACAAATTTAGTAGCATAGCTGGATACCAAGTCAACAATCAGAAATCAATAGCATTCCTGTACTCAAACAACAAACAGACTGAGAGACAAATTAGGGAAACTACACATTTCATAATAGCATCTAAAAACCTGAAATGCTTAAGATTCAATCTAACAAAAGAAGTAAGAGATCTATACAGTGAAAATTATAGTACTCTGAAAGAAAGAGATCAAAGAGGATATCAGAAAATGCAAAGATATTCCTTGCTCATGGATAGGAAGAACCAACATTGTGAAAGTGGCCATACTCCTAAAGTTGTTGTACAGATTCAATGTAATTCCAATTAAAATGCCATTAGTATACCTCACAGA
>NW_004955417.1:19020271-19022872 GCF_000276665.1 Chinchilla lanigera
TCCAACAGGAATTTTGGAGGACAGTGCTATGGGATCCAAGCCTTCAGCTTGATTCTTCAGGTCTCTAGTATGTGGGCAGATCCTTGGCACTCTTTTGCATTTGACTCTGGCTGAATATTATAAAATAGTCTTACAAATCATGTGTCCTGTATTAAATATATTCCCTTTCAAAGGCTGACTACAATACTGACCAGCCTTAGAATTTGAATGACTGTTTTCTTAAGACACTGAACTTACAGACTTGCTTTTAACTACAGATAATATAAATACTAGAACAGCTCAATATCTTTAATGAGAAAATGAGTTACACAAATGTTTGTAACAAAAGGTTCAATAAAATAATTGACAAGAAAGATATGAATAGATGTAGGAGTATAGAGAAAACTACTCACTTATTAGTTTGTACTCTTATTTGAGGAATCAAGGCAGGATTTAAACAAAATCTGTGGAAGTGCCAGAATTTCTATAATTGAAAATGTTAAGAAGGAACATTTCTGTAAAATGATATGATATAAACATATGCAGCAAAGTTTGTGCTATGTGAAATGAAGTTAAGGAAAACTAAAACAATAACAATATAATTATAACTAGCACTTTTTGAACACTTGCACTGTATAATGTACTAATCTAAGTATATTACTAGTAGTAGGTTATTTAAACTTAATAATGACTCAAAAAGTTACCTACATAGTTTACTATGCCAATTTACAGAAGGAAAAAAAAAATTAAAGAGCTCAACTGTTTGCCCAAGGCAGAATATCTTGTAAATGTACATACAAAAATGTAAACTCAAGCATTTACGCTTTTTGTGCAACACTATAATATATGAAAAGTTTATATTAGTATACTTACATTTCATGTAAAAGAAAACTCAGTTGGGTTAAAGTACGCATAGTAGTTTCTCATATAAGTTTATGGGTAGGGTAGTTGTACCCATAAGAGGTATTTCACTGACTTAACATTTCCATTTGTAATTTTTGAGATTATTTTCCACTTTTCAGCGCATCAGGATATCTCATCCAGGGACACAATCTCTGGACACAATTTCAAACACCCACTCTCTTAAAGAGGGAGACTATTAATTTGACTTATTCTCTCAGTTTGTGGTCAGCTGCCACCAGGATATCATGGCAGAAGAGTGGAAGAACAAAGATGCTTAGTTCAGAGAAACAGAACTGGAGATCAGTGCCAGAGACAAGGGGGAAGGGAACAGATACGAACCCCAATACCCCATACCTGCATAGCCCACCCAGGCATACCTAAACATGTTCTATCAATCCTGGGGCAGATTGCAAAGCCAGTCAAGTGGAAAATGTACTCTAACCACAGCCCTTACCCTGGTCCATCCAGTTGTACAATGACCATATACACTAGATGGCCTAATTAGATATGACAGTGTCCAGCAGCCATGAGATCCTTTGCTTGTTTTTCTATGTGGTTTTCCTAGTAGCAAAAACCCTCCCTTAATGAGGCTAACAGAACTTCTCCTAATGTTAGCTTTGGTTCACAGGTAAGTCAGTGGTAAAAACAAAAGAAGCTTGCTGGTTTGAAGCAACTAGTTTCCCGGTGACTTTAGAAGATAGATTTGAAATATGCAGCTGATTGAAAATATTGCTGATTAAAAATTAGATTTTGAAGATTCATTAATAGTCTCTCTCTCTCTCCTTTGTCTAGAGAGACTATCACCATACCTTGCCTTTTTAGGTAATATCCCTGATACCCCCGAGAAATTTCATTTTTCTTATTCTCAGCAAAAACTTGAAAACTGTTAAAGTTTTGTTTCCTTATTTTTTCTTTTGACTTTTTAAGTTTGTTCTTTTTGACAAGTGAGATGTTTATAAATGAAGTTTATAGATTTTTGAAAGGAGAAATGGGGCCATGGTACTGAGCCAGAGGAACACAGACGTGACCTTGTGTCTCTCTGCTACTCTTACTTCATAAAGACAGACCCCCACAGACATACTTCAATTTCCAAATATCTTTGTGACCGTATCATCTTAAAATGAATTTGTCCAAACGAGAAGGAATTAGAAATATTTTAGGAGTTCAAAAGAGGTTCATTGGTTCTTTACAAGATAAAGCCAAACTTCTAGCTAGAACGTTTCCTTGAGAAATGGCACAACGTTTTGCTCTTGTCTTCTTGTACAAAGCCAGAGGGTCTGCCCCTCACCTTGATGGCATTTGGACTCCAAGAAAAGTCGCAGAAGCCCCATCTCACCCCTTTGACCCGCATCACACTGAATCTCCCCAATGACCAGCTTTTCTTAAGGAAATCCTATACTTGGATGCACCTTACAGGTACTGAGCTTCTCTTTACAAAGGCAAACTTTCCCATGGGTCTCTAAGATGCCAAGAGCCCAACTGGTTTAAGGACATTCAAGCTTGAAGAGATTGAATGTCGTCAGGGAGGCAGCGAGAACAGTTCTTCCCATCGTGAAGGGGACGTAGTTATTTAATAGCTTTGCCTTCCATTACTTATGTGTATTCACAACCCATGCGTGCATATTTTTATTTTTATTTATTTATTTATTTATTTTTTCTGGTACCGGGTATTGAACTCACGACCTTGCGCTTGCCAGGCAGGCACTGTGCCGCTGAGCT
>NW_004955417.1:19022972-19237247 GCF_000276665.1 Chinchilla lanigera
CCTTGCGCTTGCCAGGCAGGCACTGTGCCGCTAAGCTAAATCCCCAGCCCCTGCATGTTTTTAAATTTTTATTTTACTTTATTTTTAAATTAACTCTTTTAACTATACAGAGTTTTGGGATTCAGTTTGATAGATGATTTGAAAAATGTATAATTCAAGATAGTTAATTCCATCTCCTTAAACATTTAAAAAATTTTGACTTACATATAAGTGTACAAATTTATTCAGTTCAGTGTGATATTTCATTACATGTATGCAATATACTGTTTACTTAACAAATGGTGTAGTTTTTATATTTGGTACTGGCAATATTTACTTGAAATGTAGTCAAAAGTGGTATAGCTTGATTACATAGCATTTCACTTTTTAGTTTCTTGGAAAACCTCCATACAGTTTTGTATAGTGACTGTACTAAGTTATATTCATGCTAGAAGGATATGAGATATACCTTTGCACCATATCCGGCCAGCATTTGTTATTTCTAGTCTTTTTAAATAATAGCCATTATCAAAAATGTTTTGGGTTTGCCTTTCCATAAAAGCTAATGCAGTTGAGTAAATGTTTTATAGTTGTATTGAGTATTTGAAATTTTCTTTCTTTTGAGAAATACACAATTATGTCCTTTGCCATTTTTTGACTGGATTAAATTAAGGTTTTGATACTTTTTTAAAGTTCTCCATATATTCCACACATTAAATCTTTACTAGAAGAATAGTTTACAGATATTTTCTCCCTCTCTGTAGGTTTTTCTCTACACTGTATTTATTGTTTCAATTGATGTGCAAAAGCTTCCTTGTTTAATACACAGTTTATATAATCTCTTTTACTTTTGTCCTGGGATCTTATTAAGTGATTGATTTTCCCACAGGTCTCTGAGGTTCTATTTTAATTTAATCATTTTTATGTATTGCTCCAATTGAATAATATATATTATTCCATGTTCACATTCAGTCTCTTTACTCTATCTTCTCTAATTAAACTGTTTGAGACATGTAGTGAATTTTCAAGTACACAAAAGCAAAAATATAATTTCTAAAAAGTTCATTTAACCTGAAGAAGTGTTTTTTAAATGTTCTAAAGGAAATGAAGACAGATTTAGTTCTGTCTCTACAGAAATTTACAAAGCACCTATACTGATTCACTGTATTGGTCAAGTTGACTGGGACACAGGGTGAACAGATACTTGGCTACGTGTTATTCTGCCCTAATGGGAGGGCTTCACGGTGAGAGTAAGATTTGCAAAAGTAGACTGAGTTAAGTGGCCTGCCCACTCCAGTGTGAGTGGGCCTCATCCAATCTCTTGAGAACTTGAATAGAAAAAAAAATGTGGAAGTGGAAATAATTTACCCCCACCCCTTTTTTTGGCCTCATTTCTTGAACAATGATATTTCATTTTAACTTATCATTTCTTAAGTCTAGAATTTATATCAGAAGATCCCCTGATTCTCAGACCTTTGGACTCAGACTGAATCATACTACTGCCTTCTTAGGTCTCCAACATGGGATTAGTAAATGACACCTAGTTGTAAAAGCTAATTATCCAAAATATATCATGTGTATTAAATAAGACATGTAAATATACATTTTGAAATAAAACCTGTGAATGAATTATATGAACATTATGAGAAACATATAAGTAAGTCATGTACACACACCTATATACATATATAGTTTTTTGTTCTATTTTTCTAGAGAACACTAATTTACCATGGAGCCAGAACATAGCATAAGATTTGATTGGAAGCATTCACTCTTGCCTGGTTGTTTTTGTACTGGGACTTCAGTCTTCTCCACTCAGACTGTAGTTTACACCACTGGCTCGGATGGTACTTGGACCTCCCACTTGAACCAGAGCTATTCTGTGCTAGCGCTCCTAACTCCACAGCTTGCAGACAGCAAACTGCGGGATTTCATAAACTATAATCATGTAAGCTAATTCTTCATTCTATCTATCCTATTGGTTCTGTTTTTCTATGTGTCCAATGGTTTCTGGTGGGTCTATTCATTTTTATTTAAATATATTAAAATTTAATTCAATGTTTAATCAAAATATTGTGGATTTTATAACACTAGGAAGAGTGGATTTGTGAAAACAGTTCCATGACTGGAGGACAGCATGGAGGTCTGCTTCGTTCAAGGTTGTTATGTAGTACATGAAGTACTATCATGTAACTTGAAGGAATTTAAGTTAATATTTATTCTGTAAATCAGATAAAAGAAACTAGTAAGATTTATGACTCATAACCCACCAGTACTGATAAAAAGAATTGTGAATTATGCACAATTGATCAAAATTAGAAAAAAAAGAGAAAAGATAGCAAGAACATATGGAACCAATGTGTATGGATGCACCCTGAGAATATAATTTTAAGTGAAATAAATCAGACACACAAGCTTGGATATTGCATGGTTTCTCTTATATGGGAAATCCAAGGTATAAATGAAGAGCAAAATGAAAGATAGAAAGTAGCAAGCTAGATTATATTCAAATACAAAGGAGATCAAGAGATGGAGGGAGAGGGAAGGAAGGAAGAGAAAGGGATGAAAAAGGAATGAAGATGTGCTATGTACATGTTCCAACTCCCTGATAGGAGCATCAGCATTATACACTGCAAATGGGCACTAATTTTTAAGTAAATATATCACATTCCTATATTTAATTCTGCCCATGGTGATACTCACATCCAGTAGAACTGAAACACTCCAAATAAGAAGCAAAGATTGTCATTTTGGATACAAAAAAAAGAAAGAGCCAAATATGAACTTCTTTTAAAATAATGTTTTTCCCCAAATGGAAAGGAGATGAAGAGGTGTGTGGAAGGGAAGGCAGATGGAGAGGAAGCAAAAGGAGTTAGAATGGGAGATATGCATATAATGTACATGTGAGACATAAATAATATGGCATCAACCTCTACTATGAATATAGTCATTACATACTGCAAACATGAACTAATGAAAGAGTGAGAAATTTTTCAAATAAAAAAGGCTGAGGATATCACAATAATGCCTCCTTATTCACATTTAATAAAATTTTTATATAAAAATAATTTGTACAGGATGTTAAAAATACTTTAAGTAAAAACAAATGTATTTAAAACATAATAAGATCAAAAAAGATATACCGGGTTACATTAATATACTGTATTACGTGCATTTTCATGTGCATTATATACTATCATGGAGACAAAAAGATACCAGAACAATAATCATCAATAAAGATGCACAGTAGACCATGTAGTAATGGCACATAATCTGTATATTACATAATGAAAAGATAATGAATTTATTAGGAGTACATAGCAGTAACAAATCATGAAGAATACAATACAAGAGCCTCCTGCCTGGCAAGCGCAAGATCCTGAGTTCAATTCTCGGTACCAGAGAAAAAACAACAACAACAAAAAAGAAACAACAATAAAAGAAAGATACAAGAGCCTCAAAATACTTGAAACATAATCTGGCAATATTTCAGTGAGCTATAAATTATTTCTATAGTTATATAAATTGATCATTTCTCCAACTATAAGTCTTTAGTTATGATGGAGATATAAATATCTGTCTTACAATTATCAATACAAAAGGTAGGCAGAAAACGGTATAGGAGAACATATAATAGTATTAAATATTGACAATTACAATGCACTTAACGATAAACAAATATGTTAGTTGGCTTTCTCAGCCTTGGACACAGTGCCAAATGCCTACAATTTTAAAAAGGAAAAATTTAGCTTGGTTTATGATTTCTGTCCTGGGTCAGCTGGCTCCAGTGCAGAGCCATCTGGAGGAAAGGGGGATTGGGCAAAGCTGCTCAGCTCATGGCAGTGAGGAAGTAGAGTGAGCAAACGTCGACTCAGTGAGCCAACAAAAGTGTTCAGCAAAATTTGGCTTCTGTTCACGAACTCCATATTGGGTGATGAACACGACTGCAGCTACCTTCCCCTGATTCAGGAACGAAATAAGTTCTTCAATTGAGGTACCACTATATAAGTCCAAGTCTCTTCTGAAATTCAAGGCAAATTGTTAGACATGAATTTCTCTAAAATGTCAAACAAAGTGGCAAAATCCCAAGGTTGAATAACAGAATAAACACTCTCTCTAAAGGAAAAAAAATAATGAAATCAAAGCAAGACCAAAACCTACCCGGGCAAATATTAAGTCCTGTGGCACCATATCTGGTATCTTGGGCTCACAATGTATAGTGTAAGCTTCCAGGGGTTGGACCATGCCTCACTAATTTATGAGATGTTTTTAACCCAGTCACGTTGGTACGTTCACTGTATTACTCATAATACACAAGTTGTGAAATCCTCCTAATTTCTACCAGTGGATAAATGGACCATGAATATGTGATAGATGTATGTGTATTTATTCACATATATGGCATATAAATGAGGTATATAAAGGAATACTCTTCAGCTTTATAAACATGGGTTACTTGCAACAGCATAAATGAACCTGAAAGCCTTTATGATAAATGATGTTAGTGACACCGCTGTTCAACTATTTCTGTAGGAATCAGTCACAAGAGGACAAATATCACAAACACCGTAGGTGGAATCTAAAGAATCTAAATCATTGGAATTCATGAAGGTGTAAAGCAGAGCTGTGGTCCCCAGGGTCTGGTGTCAGAAGTGGGAAGATAATGACCAATGGGTAAAGTCTCAATTAGACAGGAGGAATCAGTCTTTTTGAGATACATTAAACAGAATGGTGAGTATAGTTAAAATGTATTATGCATCTGAAAACCATTAAAAATAAATTTCAAATGTTCCTACCACAAATGTTAAGTTTTTAGGTGATGAATATGAAAATTAACTCGATTTAATTATTCATATACATATATATAATAATGTCATTTTTATCTAACAAATATATTCCATTATAATTTGTTAAAGGTTGGGTCAGGGATGCAGCTCAGTGGCATAAGTGCTTGCCTGGCAAGCCTGAGATCATGAGTTCAATTCCCGGTACCAAAAAAAGATTAGAAAAAAGTATTAAAGGTTAACTTTTAGTTAGGAAGTAAACCCAATGGAAACATAAATGAATAACCTACTTGCTGACTATGGAAAAGTTCAGTCTAGCTAAAAGCAGGCACAAGAGCAATATAATGCATTTATATTAGTTAATTGTATACAATTTTACAAAATCACTGACCAGCAGCTAATTTTGTCTGAGTGAAAGTATGTGAAGAAAGAATACAGACTGCCAAAATGACAGCTTTTGACTTGTGTGTTGAAGGGAGTAGAATTCTGGAAGGCAAAGGAGCTGCACTGGTGCTAACTTGCATGAAGATGCTACTTGTCCAACGTTGTCTTTCTGAACCTATATTTTCCAGTCATATTATCAATGATCAACTTCGTGTTCTTTCCACATTTACGGATTATTTTTAATAGAATCTGATTTGCTTACTTTTTTGTACCTTTGGGAAACATTTTTCTAAGCTAAATGTGTATTCCCATGTTTTTACCTTAATCTGTTTTTATGATTGGAGTTACAGTGATATTTCACAGGTTTTTCAGTTAGTTTTTGTCTCATTACTGTATACAATACCAGTGCCTTTGAGTCATTGTTAAAAATGGAGAGTCTCCATGTGTTTTTAAGAAACTATCAAATTTAAAGTTATCTTAATAGTCGTTCACAAATGACCTTCTCAAATCATAAAACCTTACTATTAATTATGCAATGAATTGACAAAGATGAAAAACAGAATTGAGTTAAGTGCAAAAGTTAAAACATTTACTTGAGTTATTTATTTTATATTTCCTCTTCTGAAAAATGTTGCATCCAAATAATATAAAGTGTTTTGTGCATATTATCATGTACAGAACTAGTAAATCGTCTGATTGCTTTGAAAAGATATAAAGTATGGCTTGACAGTTTTCATCTTTTGAAAATAATCTCATCATCAAATATGTCTTCATATATTCTAAGAATTGCAATTCTAAGAATATGTGATCCTCTACATTTGAAGTCTGAAAAGGGAAAAACTGAAAGACACTAAATACAACATTAAGGAAAATACATCTGTTGAATTATAAAACAGAAAACAAGCAACAACATTTATAGCTCTAAAAGTAAAATGGCTAATCATCTATGTAGAATGCAGTTCCACTAGAATTATCATCATTTGGTGAATAGGGAAAATATATGGCTAATTGGAATTGTTATTAGTACATGGCAGCAATTTAGAACTTTAATTTTATAATTATTGATTTATAAAAAATAGTTTAAAATGCAATTGAAATAGTGGTGTAGGAGGCAGGCTACTACTAGAATAATTTTACTTGAGAGGAATGTCACCTGTACCACATTGGAGTGAGTTATTCCTATCCCCATTCACATTTCAAATCAAAAATTGTAAAGAAATTATTTAACTTCATGAATTACTTTTCTTCACAACTCATTATGATGTTCATGGGAGAATATCAACTGAGTTATTTTAAAATGATATACTTTATTTTAAGCCATTTTATGTGTTTTCCTATTTGGCTATGTTTTTCATATTGATCAGTATTTCTCTTTCATTTAACCTGGTCCTTTTTTCCTTCTAGAGTAAAAATTGCCTTTTCTTTTAACGAATATAGTACAGACCATTCCTGGAAGACTTCAAAATCTCTTCTTGGATATTCATGAAAAATAATTTAGGAAATGTACAGTTAATTATACATGAGCTTTTGTATGTGTGATCTTTTTGTCCTCCCTGAGTGCAATTGAAATATGTTGGCGCTAATAACAGAATAAAAATTTAACTTAATATATATATATATATATAGATAGATATAATTTAACCATGGTTCTCATGAGAGATTAATTCCAGTATTCCTGCCCTTACCAAAATATGCAGACGCTAAGTCCTTTATACAAATGGACACCATATTTTCATATAGCTCACACAGGTCTTGTATATCCTCAAAATCATCTACAGATTGCTTATAATACCTGACACAGTGCAGCACTACCTATGTGGATACACTACTCTATTCTCTAGGGAATAATAATGAGGACAAGTAGGATGCGCTCAGTACAGACTTAACTTTGTTTCCAAATTAGTTTTCCACAAATAGATGGTTGAATACATTGAAGTGAAGCCCATGGATATGGAGGATTGACTCAAAAATTATGTGATATTTTATTCAGGACTTTTACATCTATGTGTGTGAATGAGACAAACTGGAAAACTATTTGTAAGCCTGCTTATCATAGTTCACTTCAATCGTGTCTCCAAGTAGATGAATAACTTAAAATGAATCTGACTACTTGTGACCTTAGTAGGAGAATCTGCTGAATACAAGAAAACAAAGCAAAAAACCCTAATGAAATGGTCTTAGCTTCCTTCAATGATTTTAAAATTTGTTCCTTAGAACTCTTCCACTTTGATCATACTTTTCACCCATTTTCAGCCTCCTGGGTCTTTAATTATCTGCAGCTCCTAATATTCTGTTACAAAAATGAACTTTCTGTTCTTCCCTGAGCACTGGTAAAGTAAGTCGAGTTGAACACAAAAACCATCCCTTAAAAATAAAGATCAAAGGCCAGGCATGGTGGCTCACACCGGTAATCCCAGCACTCCGGAGGCTGAGGCAGGAGGATCATTGAGAGTTCGAGACCAGCCTGCGCTACAAAGTCAGCTCAAGGCCAGTCTGAGCTGCATATCGAGACCCTGTCTCAAGAAGACAAAAATAAATAAATAAATAAATATCAAGTTTTTAAAAATCAAGGGAAAATCAAAGTACAAATCATCCTGTACTGGTTGCTCCTCAAAAACAGTTACCTCTAATATCCTGTCTGTCCTATCCATCTTCTTTTCAGAGTCTACGTACAATTGTAATGGACATTTCCACCCCCACACTGTGCTCCCTGAATCAAAATCTGTCTCCCAATTCCCATGTTCTAGAATGAGCTACTCTCTAGCCATATGTGAGTTAAGAATGAACTCCTGAAACTCAATATGGTATGTTTAAAATTAGACTTAAGTTTTTTCATTTTAATCAAATTGGGTCGTTTTCCTCTTGTGCTTTATTCTGGCCCATGTTACTATTGTCCAACCATATTCCTCAGCCAAAGCACTGGGGAAGTCATCCGGTTTCCCTTAACCCGTCGTACTTCTCCATCTCCGTGTACACCGATGCTTTACAACATCATTCTCTGCCCTCCTCCCCATATCTCCGCAGCGCATACCTTTCCTCGCAGCAAAAGAAATGCTTTATATCGGGGTATTCGGAGGTCTTATTGAAACACTGTAATTTCTCTTGAGCTCCAGCTCTTACTCTGCATTAATTTCTCTTAACATTGTACTCCTTTCCTGCTGGAGTGTTGTTTTTTTTTTTTTCCTAGACAAAAGTTTAATATTATTTCCAGTTTTTAAAATATTTGTTGCCTTCCCATATAATACAAAGAAAAGAGAAACCTCCATAACATAAAATACAGGGCTATTCTTGATTGGCAGTTTAAAATTTTTCTAATCTTTCTTTTGTGTTTCTTCCAAATGCACCTGAGATTCAAGAGTACAACAGCTACGCTTTTTTCTAGCATACCTGTGTCTCTCTACAGTATATATGCATGCTGCTACTCAGCCTGAAACCTTCCCTTTGTGACCTGTTCCGTCACATACATCTTATTCATCCTTCAAGAGTCAACTAAGATATTTTACTTTAGGGTCAGCCTAACTGTGTAAGATCATGACATCCTCCTCTGGTACATCACTATCTTGAACAGACGGTGTTAGAGTACTTTTTGAATTACAAAACATGGAACTTGAAACTACTTGCTGGTTGGTATAGAGAAAAGGTTAACAAGGCAGCAATAGATGTACTATTCAAATCTTTCCTAAATTTGGGGGATATATGTTCATAATTCATTGAGAATTTGTGTAATAAACACATGCAAATTTAGTTATCAAAATTGGTATGGGGAATAAATAATCTGTATCAGAAAAATCAGTTTTAACAAGTTGAATAAGATGTTTTAATTGCTCATGTTGCTGAAAAGTCCTGAAACTGATTTAATACTTTTCCCTAGTTAAAACTAAATAAAGAAAAACATTTGTTTCTTTTTGTGAGGTTGATTTTATGGCAACAGCTAATTTGGGTCAAAGTCGATGAGATCTACAGAAGAGGAAAGCAGTCTCTCTTCCAGGAGCTGTCCCGTTGCCCACAGAGGAGGTGGGGTTGCTATCAGCTGCCTGGCTGGGCCCTGGTGTTCCCGGCTGGAAGCTGCCCACGGAACACTGAGGGCTCTTCACCTGCCGTGACAGTGCCAGGGGAATTCAAACATGACTCTATGTACAGCTCGTATCAGTGTTTGCCTGATCAATAATAATCATCTACGGTAGCACTGCAATTTAGGGTGTTCAGAATACCTGTAATTTTCTCAAAAATTTGCAGAAAGCCATAAAACTATTCTTATGTTTGAGAAACGTAAAGGCTTTGCTTAAAATATCCCAATTTATAAAAAACATTGAGAGTTATTAGGAATTTATAATGAAAATACTAACACGGTACATTTATATCTGCATTGAAATCTCAAATGATACCTCATAAATCTGTACAACTATGCGCCAGTTGAAACAGAATAATTATTTAAAATACAGATTAGCGGTGCAATTTCTTCCTCAGTTTGTATAGTTCCAACTACACACTTTCAAGAACGTGTACGTAACAACCTTCTTGAGTATTCTATAGTGTTGACAAAAACAAAGTCAAATGGTGTCATGGATTCAGTCCTTGAGTTAAGAGCAGATTGTAGGTATGGCATTATTAGATAATAGGACATTTATTTATGCTAGAATTTTATTTAACCTAGTATCTTCCAGGTTAAACAATAGACATATTAATCTTTCTTCCTACTTCAGATAAAGCCTCCCTCACTAGAGAGAGAGAGACAGATTAGTAAATTCCACCTTGGAAATACACAGTCAGTTTAGAGGAGAGGCACGTTCTTCCCCATGCAATATTCTAATATATCAGCTGCAGTTAGGAGAGGAGGAAAGGTAGATAGGCCTTGCTCAGGAGCCTTTGAAAGCTACTAAAGTTAGGCAGGGAAGAGAATAAAATAAAGGGAAAATAACACTAAAGACAATATATTTTTGTGCATTTTCTCTTCTTTATAGATATGATAATTTTTCAATAAAATGCTTATAAAACAAAAAGTATTATTTTATGTCTGCTCCCTGCTAGTTTTTTACTGACACTTTGACCTATTTGGTATTTGCTAATAGTTTGAAAATGCTAATTATCTTTTCTCACTCATGCTGGGGAACTAAAATAATGAAAGTGGCAGTATTTCTGCTCTGATTAATGCCCATACCAGCAAAACACTGGTATTTGTAAAGAAATCATAGTTGATTTGCAGTCTATTATTCCCTGTCTTACAGCTAAATGTTGTAAAAAATATCTAAATCAGGATAAATAATTTGATTAGAATATTTTGTTTACTTCGAGAAAAGTGACATCTACACAAATAAGAACTTTAAACATTTGTATTCTTATTTTTGTCTTTCTGGTATGTCAAATGTAACACAGATCTTTTCTCTGTTTTCTTAACTACATTGTAAAAGATGACGATTCATGTGATGCTACCAGGTGTTTTACAATTCGGCGTTGTAGGAAATATATCACTTTTATCCTTATTTTTTCTGGTTACACATTTGTATTTATTTGTTAAAGAGTCTGAGAATTTCTGTGGGAAAGTTGTTCAATCTTAGGTATTTGAAACTAACTGTGGTGGAATTATTTTACATTTCAAAAAAAACATTTGTTAAGTGTCCATAGATACTGGTATCCTGTTGAACACATCAAAGAAAATTGTAACTTAAGCAATTATAAATACAACAGATTTACCTGCTTGGAATATAAAGTAAGTGCTGTGAAATATAAAAAGTGCTAATTGTTATATGGGAAAATGTATTAGAAAACTGTAACACTACACGCTGTGGAAAAAAACCCACATCATTCATTACTGGTGAGAGGTTAAAATGCCACAGTTATTTTGTAGGCAGATTTGGCAGTACTATTAAAATCTAAAATACACTACACCCTCTGACCCTGTAACTCCAACTCTAGGATTTAGCCCATACGTGTACTGACACATGTACAAAACAACAAAAGTACAAATAAACATGGCAGTATTGGTAGTAATAATTTGAGATTGGAATGTCAGTGTAAATGGTCAGTGTAAACAAGGTAGGGCCTTGTTTACATAAATTATGATATACCGTACAATGCATGCATACAATACACTGAAAAAGCTTGGGGCATTTTGAAAAACTCTTTGTAATATAATGAAGGAGAAAACAAAGGACATAGAATGGTGTGTAGAGTACTGTGAAATTGGTAAAAATAGAAGAGGAACAATGGTCATCCCTGTACAAAATCTTAATTCTGTAAAGATTAACAATAAATTAACAAAACTGAAGTTCATGGAAACTTTGCTTTATAGACTTTTATTCTTTCTACTGGTTTAAATGTGGAAATGTATTGACATTAAAAAAGAACTTAACCATTTCTCCCCCAATATGGTATATGCATCACTAAAATTCAAATGAATCAAGCAATTACGAGAACACAATTTTTATGAGCAAAAAATAGGGGAACAATGGTCAAATATTTTGTTAATGCATATGAGACAATCAAGAAATTTAACAAAATAGTAATGCAGTTTTGCATATATTAAATGGTTCCAAAATGCATGAGTATTAGGATAAATACACTTTATCATGAAAAGGACTTCAAAGTGTGTTTTGGGAAGTTTGTGTCAAAAGAGTGGCAGCTTGTGATTGCTTGTGTGGTGGAGGGCAGAGGGTCTGAACTCTGGTGGAATATTGTCCCCATGGATGGTGAGGGTGTGGCACTCAAGGTGAGCTGAGGTGGTAGGTAAGACGTGTGCCTATGTATATCTCTTGTATTCTTTGGCAGAGGGTCCTGGCTGTGTGTGGCTGTGTTTACAGCTGTTTGTGGCTAGAAGTGTCCTACACAAGTAAACAAATTCCCCAACACTCAACTCATTTCCTGACACATCGGTCACATTGCAACAAATTCAAGGTTGCAAGATAAGTGTTGTAGCAGGGCAATTAAATTTGCCATTCGTAGCTATTTACATATTAAAATTATTTGCAAACAATTTACTCGGTTGCTTTTAAAATTGGTTGAAGCTGACATTCATTTTTCACACATATGCTGATTCCATGCAACTTTGAATTTTCCCTCTAAACCTTTGTATATGCCATTGTTATTCGTGCCAGGTCAGTTATGCCAGGAGAACCGGAAATGACAGGCTCTAACTATGTAATTCAGACTGGCCTTGAATTCATAATGCAGCCCAGGCTGGCCTCAAACTCACAATGATCCTCAGACCTTGAGTGCTGAGATTAAAGGTGTGTGTCACCACACCTGACCTGACACTGTGTTTTTAAATAAGATATCCCTGAAATCTACTAGTAAAACAGTGTGTTAAAATGTGTACACATTAAAGTTTGAGGAATGCTTTCTGAAAATGATTACTGCTTGAATTTCCATTAACTGCACTATATAGTAAGAGAGATTGAGGGACATGGATAATTAAATATTATTAAAGAAATTACTTATTAAAATACTAGGTAGATAATATACTGTTTATTTCATTACAGTACTAAAGAATGCTTTTAAATGCCATTGAATAATGATGCCTTGTGATTAATTACATCATACCATTCAAGGTAAAAATAGTGGTCGAATATCAAAGTAATGGAAATGTAATGTAAAAAATTATACTGAGGGGATAATTACTTTAAGGAAAAAAGGTGCATTAACATCACTGATTCAAAATATAATAGCAGGCCGGTGATATAGCTCGGTGGCACAACCCCTGTCTGGAAAGCACGAGGTCCCGAGTTCAATTCCTGATTCAAAAAAAAAAAAACAAAAATTAAAATACAATCACAAAGAAGCCAATTTCTGTTCAAGTACAAGATATATCATAAATATTTCAAAAAGTAAAACATTTAATATTATCCTTAACTTGAAGAAAGATCTATTTTCTAAACTGTAGAATAAACAAAAATGTTGCCTCAAATTTTCTTCATATTTGTGTATCTTTTTTAGGAAAACTTTTATTTTCAAATAAAATTACCAGTTTCCCTAATATTCTTATTCTGAGCAATTTTAACAACAAATGTGAAAATATTTAAATGTCATACAAAAATAACTGTTATCCAATGGATTCATTTTCTCTGAATTAATTAGACAAATTAATGTGTTGATATATGTATTAATCTTTTAACCTTAATTTTTAAAGTTAAAACTATGAAGGCTTTTCAAATATTTTTCATAGTTTTAAATCAGCTATCATTATTTGTATAGACACAAATCATGTGATGTTTACTAATTCAGCTGTAACTTCTGAGTCTAAATATACTTTTAAATGTAGGTATCACTGAAGTAAAATGTCCTTCTTAAATTTCATCCTAATTTTGTTGAAAACTATTGTTTGTAAAGTGAAATTAACCTATGTGCACTCTGGGAAAATAAAAAAAATAAAATTATACTTCTGGCAATCATAGGAAACAACTATATAAACTCTATTCTTTGATTCACCATATTTGTACTGGAGCTAGGGATTTAGCTTAGTGGCACAGTGCCTGCCTGGCAAGAGCGAGGTTGTGAGTTTGATTTCTACTACCAGAAAAAAAAAAGATATGTGTACTTCTGTAAGTATGTATTTGGGGAAAAATAAAAAGTTAGTAGGAAGGAATGATGAGAGGAATATTTTGTTTTGAATGTTGGAGTTTTCTCCATATTAACTTTGCATATACTAGTAAATAATTACTCATAAATACACAGATAGCTCTAATACAATCCCATTTCAATGAGTATTTATGTTGCTTGCACATTGGCGATAAAGGATTTTTCAAAATATACAAACAGTGAAGGTTTTAAAACCCTTTTCAACTATCTAAAATTTTATTTTTGTTGAATATCAGACCGAGAGCACAATTATGAGGTCAAAAGGAATATTGACTCCTTATTCGAGAAATATCACTAAATATAAATTTCACTTTTGTCTATCTTGTTTAATTTCTATTGAAATTATGGGTGGCTTTTTTCCTAAACTGCAAATCATATGAATTATCAACTAATTAAGATTCTTAAGGCAATAAATATAAATCAAATAAAAATACAAGATTTGTTTTCCACTGAAACTGTAAACAGCACATTATCATTTTGTCTAGAAATGTCTAAATTTTCTGCAATGCTAAACTGTACTATAATGTAGATTTCATGGTAATTAACTTTGTTACTTTCTGAATAATCTCAACATATATGTTTATGTCACATAGCCCAAATGATTTTTATTTCTCTTAATTATTACACTGGAAAAGAGGGAAGTATTTCACTCAACATATTCTAATTTGTCATATTTCTTTCATAGTTCATAAGATATGATTAATAATTTTTTATAGTTTGACAAGACATTAAATTGTTTCATGATAAGATCTATGTGTTTATTATATTTTTATTTCTGTTCTTCCAATATCAGTTATATGTCTTAACATTGTGTTTGCATAGTTCATGCTAGAAAATAATTATTCCCTTAATGGTTAATTTATTATAATCTTCTCCTCCAGGGATTTTTTCTTAGTGTTCATTGACCTCATGTTGTGTTTTGGTTAATAAGATCCCAGTCGCACACTTCATCCTGATTTCCAGAGGGACCACAAAGCAAACTCCATCTCTGGCTTTCACTCATCACACTACTTACTGTAAATTCCACCCCATGAGATAGAGTTTCTAACGTAGTATGCAGGGAGAAGTCCAACACTTCGTAAACTTGGACAAGAAAAAAATTACATTTTCTTTACTGATCTTTAAATTAATTGGTAGCACATTTTATTCATTCATAAAAATGGGCAAAAATAATGACTGATTTTGTTGCTCATAAAAGTCACCTGTACTTTCATATCATGTTGAATATTATGTATACTTCAAATTATTGCTTATGAGCATTCCTCTTAAAAAATTACAGAAATTATGAGACAGTGTTTATTGAAACTTCCAGCAGAGAAATGTACGATATATATACATATAAATATATACACTAGAATATTTAAAGAACTTTATAATCATATTATTTTGGATATTTTTTGTTTTGCTTCATTTTATGCATCAAAATATAATTCCAAACTGGGGGACATGGATTTCAAAGTCTCGCTCTACTACCTTTGTCTTTAATTATTTTTACAATGAAATTGGTCTTGCTCTTTATAGTTTTATGTTTTGGTAGTACACGTATATTTTAGTGCTATCAAATGATAGTCTCAGGTAACGTATCTCATTCTAATCAATTTCTTCTGGAGACATAAAAGTGGAACTCAAGGCTGTGAAAGAAACACTTGCTGAGAAAAGTGGCATTTGGGTGCCTTTAGTTCACATAATTTATGCAGTTCTGTACTTTTGTCTGCATTTTAAATGTACTATTCCTGCCAAAATACACAAGTTCATCCCTATTTTCGCAAACATGTTCATAACTACCTGCAAGTTTGGATCTTATTAAAACTTGAACACAGATTGTTTGTTTTATGTTTTACAATACAATTTATGGTTATGAACTTGAAAGTATGGAATATTCTTTTTGAACACTAATAAAATTACTACACATAGGGACTTATCAAAGTTGGAGAAGGATGTGCCAGTTGCTCAGCAATTCCACCGCTTTGTATACTGAAGTATGAAATCTAATGTCCAAAGGCCATTTCCACTCCCCAGTAACTTCTAAATCTGCTTTTAAATTGCTTTAGAACACCAAGCTCATGGAAGCGATGACAGAAAAATATCTCTCCGGTTTCACGACATGTACATCTTCTTAGATCAATTTTCCCTTACCTCCAGTCATCCTCAAAAAATAAAAGAAACAATCAATAATTCAGTAAAAAATCAAACTACCCATTCTAAATTAGTTCTTAGCTTCATGTCTTTCTGTAATCTTTAAAACCATGTTTTAGCTTACTTCAGCTTTGCCTATTTTAGGTTTGTGGATGATCACAAATTAGTATTTGGACAGGCTATATATTCTCATTTTGTTTTAAAGAGAGGAGCAACCTATCATTTTATTTTAAACCCAAAATTATTTTCTTTTTTCTTCTTCTTCTTTGGTTGTGAGTGAGTGAGAGGGTAGAACAAATGCTGCCCTTTAGTTCTTTTCCACAACTCCTCACCCAACTCTGGGATCAAGAGATTCTCAGGAAAAGTACATCAGTATTCTTAAGCACATGAGTGGTACAAAGACGCTCTTCAAGTACGTTAATCTTTAGCTAAAATCCCTGACTTTTGCAAAGGCAAAGGATAGAATGAAGAAAAACAATGAAAAAATAATTCTAAAAGATAAAAAGCAGAAGAAACATAAAAGACAGTGTTAATGTGAAGAAATGCATCAGAAGAGACAAAAAAGGGGAGAAACTAACAAAATAAAACAACAAAGAACAAGTAAAAATATTACTTGAGTAAAAGGTGGAGAATTACCAACGAGACTATAATTCCATTAGAGCTTTTATTTCTGAAATGAAAGGGTAATAAACAGAGTATAAAGACTGGAGTTTGAGGTTCTAAAATGTAGACACACTCTTTGTGATATAAAAGTTCTCTAATAAAATTGAACTGCATTAAATTTTGATTAGAGCTTTTCTTTTAGAAACAATAGCTTTGCTGAGCACAATGTTTACCTGCTGCATTAGTGGAAATCCTACATCTTGGTAAATGTCTATTTGTGTTTTGAATATTAGTTTATCTTTTTATGGCAGAGTAGTACTCCACTGTGTATATATACCATCTTTACACCAAATTGATACCATAACCCCCAAAGGAATATTACTTTTATGTAGCTATTACTGAGCTGTATCTGTAAAGCATTCTAACTCTAAGTATTTCATGAAAATATATGACAGAAATATTAGAAATTACTGGTGCCTTTAAATCTGCATTGTATCATTGAAAGAATTACATTTAAGGAAACTTCTAATATGAAGTTTTTACGGGACTTGAAACAGCTAGAAATGAACTATGAATGAACCAAGCAACAAAGCTCTTCCAGGTTATTTTAGGGAACAGCACTAGAACTTTCTGGAAACCAATCCATACTGGCTACCCTGAGGTGAATGTGAGCAGAAGAAGGGCACCTGCCTGACCTAGGACCTTCGGACATTAGGATCTCAAAATATCTCATGAAGAAGGGCACAATTCATCTCAACGTGGAAAAGAAACGGTGACCCAGAAGAGACACGGCAGCCATGTCCAGTCTCACAAAAGAACACATAAAACTTACCCTTGTTGCCATCAAACAAGCAACATCTCCCTCTTCCTGCTTCCAAAATTCCTTCACTACCCACAGAGAGATAGATTTGAGCAAGATTCTGCGTCTTTGTTATTAGCCCTCAATAAAGCTCTTTAATTTTACAAAGAACAAGTTCCATCGTATTGGTATCTTGGCATCACCAGCAGTGGACCTTGGCTCAGTAGAAGTAATAATATCTTCAAAGGAGTGTCACATTTGAGGAACTATGGACTATAAAACAGGGAAACACCCATATTTTATTGTTATATCACTAAGCAAGTGTATATAATATGCAGTTTGGGAAATTAACAAAAAAAAAAAAAATAATAATTCTGGGCTATTTATTCATTTGACTAGCCAGAGCAGTTGCAGATAATTTTGAAAAGAATACACAGTTTACAAAAGCAATTATCCATTTTTATTTTGTTTACATTGCACTGAAAATTTACATCATACTTTTACAAAGTCTTTTTTTCATAAAAATATACTTCTTTACAAAAGTGTATGCATTAATATAAGAGGAGTAGCCAGTTGCAGAAGAAACATTGTTTAAACAATATCTTAAATGTATTAACCTTAACATTAGTGAATGAATCATTGTTATTGCAGTCATTTGAATAAACAAGAATAAATAAGTGGTAAGATTTAAAACTGCATCCTGTCAGTAGAGCACAATGTTGAGAAAATTGTATGAATTTCCAAAACAATGTATCTCAAAGTGGTTTTACAAGAAATTCACTAAATGTAGAGATCGATCCAAGCAGCGCTCCCAGGTACGGCGGTTTCTCTTAAATACCCTGTGGAATGGTGGAAAAGGTCGAGACCATTCACAGAGCGATCCATGTTTGAAAGGGACAACAAAGATTCACACTGAGTATATAATTTTACTCAATGAAGTGAAAAATGCTAAAAAAAAAAAAAAAAGGAAACACAATGATCTATGACACGACATGAAAATGCTGGCATTCTTGTGTGACACAGCTGTAAATGAACCACCAATAACTTATAAACACACTTCCTGACCTGATGATTGAAGAAACCTGTTGCATCTGAAAACTGCTTTTATGAAGAAGAGGTATAGAAATTTCAAAGCAAGTGAAAATTGATAGATTCACAACTGTAGGTAACAAACTTATATTGGTGATTTGAAAACAGGTCTTTTTTGATTGTAGTCATTATGTGCAGGGGCTAGAAAAGTACATTCCTTGTTCATTGTTAGAAGAAGCCTGAAACTTGTCAAAGGTGTTCAATCTGAATGCTCAGCTGGAAAGATATATAGCGATATCATAAATTAAAGATAGTATAGAATTAATAGATTTTATTTAGTCTTTCAGAAGCATTGGAAATTTGCCAATGGATGGTCATAAGTTCGGTGTCTCCAACAACTGCAAAATACCATCCCTACAGATAATTTTTTCCAGTCAACATGGTTTGTGGATGAAAAACACATTGCAGCAAGGAATGAAACACTACCTTGTGACTCGCTGAATAAAACTGGTCATGCTGGCTGTGATGGGGCATTCAGGAGAAAAGCACAAAGACAAAGACATAGCCTTTTGCGTAAACTAAAAAAAAAACAGCCTAAAAGCACAGCAAGGTGACATTGAAGACCAAAAGAAGAAAGCCAAAGGGCATGGGCAACCTCATCTCTTCTGTGGCTTAAATGAGCTCATAAACATTTAAAGGCAAGACTCACTCATAAATTCCTGTGGAAATAAGAAAGCTAGTGTCGTGACTGATAAGAACGAACAGCCAATAGTGTGACATGAGATACAGACATGGGTGTGATGTAGCTCATGACAGTTAAAGAGAAGTCAGTGATCTATTGATTCTTGTAAGTATAGCTCTTATTTCCTACCCTATATCTTTTTTTAACCCAGTCCCTCTAATATAGTTTATAAAGCACAGAAATACTGATAGTGGATGCTCCTCCAATATATGCAAATAAGTTTATGTTTTAGAATAATCTCCTTTTTAAAAAAAGCAAATAAACTGTGAGTAAGCACTCTCAGAGTGCAGCCAGATTTCTGTAAAACTCTCCATGGTAAACATGAAGAAGAATTATGATCCAGTTTATGAAAAACACTCTTCTCTATCATCCCTCAGGAAAAGGTGACCCAGCAAGTCCTGAAAAGTGTGCTTTGTTTAGCAGTGAACTACATGTGCACTGTGTTGTGTGTCGGTTTCCAAGACTCTGAAGAAGGCGAAACGTTGCCGCGTTATACCATTGTGCAAACTGTGTTCAGGTTCGGATCGAATCGCACCGCCTTCCCTTCCGCTGACTTGGCGTTGGTGTCGTACATGGGGTTCTCAAACGCTGCCTGGCCGTTGTTGTTTTCATGAACAGAACATCCTGTGTACTGTGTTTTGGGTGCAGTCCTGTTGGTGAGAACATTGATTAGCTATGTGCTGGTTTTTAAACGAACAGCAGAGTAGGGCTCAAACATAATCTGTTGGAGTTAGGATTGCTAGTGGATAATGTCAAAAGTAATTGAGAAATCCTAAGCTCAAAATATCAAAATTGAGCCAGCCTAGGCTACAAAGTGAGTTCAAGGCCAGCCTGAACTGCTTAGTGAGACCCTGTCTCGAAACGACAGAAAAAAAAAATCAAAATTGAATTACTTATCAAGTCCTTTATGACTTATTATTTATATAATAATATTTATGTGCACTACCAAAATAATTAAAGGTATTTGTGAATTCACATAATAAATACTATGAGACATAAAATATACATAAATTATAATAAATAAGAATTTGAATTATTTACCATGTATATATTTATATATCAAACATTGGCTAAGCACCTATTGTATATCAGGCATCACCGCATGCACTGGGTGTATAATATATTTGTAAAATCTATTAAGTACTTGATATCACAGGTGGATCAAAGGAGTTAAGGGGATGGACCTCTTGCAGGTGGGAAGGGGTCCAGGAGACCAAAGGCAAGAGTTAAGGGAAGAGAAAGGGGAAGTAGGTAGAATAAAGATGCACTATGTACATGAACCTACTAACCTCCCCGACTGTAAACACTGCATGCCATGAACAGGTGGGAAGATGAATGACATCAATAAGAAAAACACTGGGGGAAGGGAAATTAAATAAGGAGGGTGACAGCGTGAAGGAGGATTACAAAAACAACCAGGCTGCATTATGGACATGCACCCTCTGCCCAAGATGACTGTCAACTACATGTGCTGCAGACATGTACTAATAAAAAAAAGAAAAACAAAAAGTGGGTCACGAGAAATGTTATACGACAAAGGAAAAATGGTTGATATAACAAACATCTGGTGATCTGAACAACTTCGTTGGAGATAACAATATGTAAAATAACAACCACTATTAATTTATCATCTTGTTTTGAAATTTGGTATCATTTTTATTGGTTTTTATGTTGCTTTGTCTTTATCTTTGTTGTTGATATTTTTTTCTTTTCTCTTTAAAATAAAAAAAATTTTAAAAAAGAAACTTCTAGGAGCCACTTTATTGGAGGTACTAAAGGAAAGCATCTCAGGCAGGTAACATTTAATCTGAGATCAGAGGGCAAAAAAGAACTGGTTTGGCATGACTGAAGTGAAGGAAATCCACAGGAAGAGACAAGGAATGCCGAAGCCTATTGTGAGACGTGACTTCCAGCATATCAGAAATACAAATAATCAATTTTTAAAATAATATACATTGGGGCAAATAAATTTAAAGTCTCAAAGAAATTACTATTCCAGGTATTCATGTTGTGAAAACAGTTCCCAAAGAGTCACTGGCAACTAAATATTTGCTTTAATGACCAAATCACATGGAGTCTAGGCTGGCTGCTACAGTTTACTGGTCGAATTCGTTCTTCATTTTTTCATTTCCTTCAAATTTGACAAATTCATATTTCTAGTTCCTCTCCCCCACATCTCATTGTATAATTTTCTGACGTTTATCATGAAGCAGAGGCAGACCTACTCCTTCCTCCCTATTTCTGAGGTCTAATTCCTTAAAAGGATGTATCTTTAATGTGGTTATGCTTGACATCACAGATTAAGCTAAATATGCATTTTCTGAATTTTTCTATAATTTGAACATTTAGATGATTTCTATGACTAGTTTTTAAAAGCTATAATGTTTACTTGAAGAAAACTTAAAACTTGTACTTTTATCTATTATAACTATTGGATAATATTTGTCTATTTCAAACCAAATTTACCATGAAATGAGATGCATCAGCATGTTTTAATTAGGAAAGAGTCATGAAGATTAAAATAGTTGTTAACAGCGCTGGGGAAGATAACATCAGCAAGCTTTAAAAAGAAAATTTCATATTGTGAAATGAAATTAATTCAAAATGAATAAAAATACTAAGTATAAGAGCTAAATCTGTAAAACTTTTAGGAAGAAATATGGCAAATTTTCATGACCTTGGATTTGACAATGGTTTCTCAGAGGTTACATGAAAAACACAGCTTACACAAGGAAAAAACAATAGCCTTCATCAAAATAAAAATAAACCTCTGTACATCAAAAGACACTATCACAAGAAAGTGAAAATATAATCTACAGGCAGGGAAAAATATTTGCAAACCATATATGTGTTAAGGGTTTAGTGTCCATATGTATCTGAGAATACTTGCAGGCCCTCTATAGCTAATAGGGATTTAGTGTCCAGATTAAAGAAAAAATTCTTACCACAACAAATTTTTTCACCACAGTCAAAGAAAAGTTGATATTGCTTATTTTAACTTTAAAAAAAATCAGTAGTGATTATTCTTTACTTACAAATAAGGTAAGATATAGACCAGATGTAAGCAGCTGCTAATTTATAATTATTATGTTTATATTTGTTTAGTATATATTTAATAAGTCCTTCATGGATGCTACACATTAATGCATAATAATAACATCAGTGTGGGAGAAAATGCATTTAGGTAATATTGATTGAATTATCTTGCTACCTATCCATTTTCTTCTTGATAAAAGAAAGCTCAAGGTAGTGGAGAACTGAACACTAAAGCTCCTCACCAATTAGCTGTAGTGGAGAAAGAAGATGTACTAGTAATATGTGCTGATATATGCTCTATGACAAATGTAACATACTAATTAGATAATCTTGAAAAGCAACAAAAGATGAATGAAAGGGTCTGTTAGGGTAAAATCATTCACTACTATCATATAAGCTAAAAGATCTGCACACAAGCTTCTTCCTAGTTCTCTAACTAAATCTGGCAGCAGATGTCACCTCTTGAATTTAAAATTTAACCTAAATTTTGTATCCCTGACGTCCCATTATGGATAATGTAAAAATAACATGAGCAATTAGTTCAATACCTGAAAAGGCACTGGCAAAAGGAAGAAGGATTAGGTAAACACTTATGCAATTTAACAGAGCGGTTTCTGTAATGTGCAAGTGAGATTGCAAACTTGGGCAGGGGAAGTAAGATTTCCAACAAGTGTAGCAATAGTTGGCATACAGGTTTCCATGACAGGAAAAGCAGAAGCTAGGATTTGAGAAAAAGCTGTGCTAATAACGTGGAAAACACATATACTGAATATTTTATAGTTAAAACCAATGAACTTACCTTTGTTTATAAAGATAAAATCCAAATCCTGCAAATATAAGCGCAAAAAAAGGCACAAGGATAGCAATGGCCACAGAACTACTATTTGTACCATGAGGTTGGTTCGAAGAATTTGAACCTTCTGACATATTCAGTCCTGCAAGATGAAAAATAAATTAGAAATAGAAAATCAACTCTATTTTATCATCATTGACAGCTATGTTTACCAACCAAGTAATTTCTACCAGTTTCAGAGCTATCCATTTGGACACAGTTAACAAAAAGTATTTCATGAAACACTAACCCATTTCCACACTGTTTTGCACAATGTATAAGATATTCATCCAGGAAAGAATGCAGACTGAAAAAAAACTATAGTCCCTGCATGGAGTGTTTATGCCCTACAGGGAACACCAGGAAACAACTAACTGTGTGCATCTATTGGAAATTAGTGGTTAATATGCTTTAGAAAGGGAAGGTGTAATTCCATCCAGCACATGAAATCATGTTCGCTGGAGGATACACAATATAGATTTGACCTTTCAGAATCGGTAAAACAACAAATCCAGAGGGAAGCAGCCACATCATAAACTTAGAAATGAGAAGATGAGCAATATATTTAGGAAATGTGACTGGGCGTGGTGGCTCACGCCTCTAATCCCTGAAAACAGGAGGGTGAGGCAGGAGGATCACCACAAATTTGTGGCCAATCAGGGCTATAAAGTGAGTTCAAAGCCAGCCTGAACTACATAGTGGGACCCTGTCTCAAAAAGACAAGAGAGAGAGAGAGAGAGAGAGAGAGAGAGAGAGAGAGAGAGAGAGAGAGAGATGTGATAATCATTGACTTGTAGTAAGTTCAAAAAACCAAAAGAGTCAGTAAGGGTTAAACTCTGCAAGGGAACAAATACTTTTTGGAGCTCAAAGTTAACAAGTGACAACTGAAAGTGTTTAGAAATAAAATACCCAGCAATAAGATGAGATTTAGAAGACTCCCAATGGCCGCATGGGTATGAGGAAGCACAGGCTCGAAGCAGGTGCAACAACTTAAAGAAAAAAGGAAAGTAAGAATTGAACTGGAATATAAGAGCACAAAAAGTTAGGTTTGATGAATGTTTCATCATTAAATACAAGAGGACTCGTAAGAAGGCCTAGCTGACTGGTGATGCTCTTGGTTGAATTAAGAAGTGAGAAAACCTGGCTTTGTTAACCTATCAGGACCGGAGCACGCGAGAGGGAAATATCTAATGGTTTTGTCTCAGAGAGAAACACCTCTTGTTTTATAGATCCCATTTTATAGAAGTAGTGCCACAGACACTTTGGGAAAAGTTATAAGAAATCTTGCATTCAAAGGACTCAACTGTGTTAATATATCATATTAATGAATGTTTGGTCATATTTTTAAAAACTAACAGGACTTTAGATAAAGCCTTCAGTGAAAATGACATATTAATATTCATTTAGAGAAAACCAAAACCCCATTTTGATAAATGTTACATTTAACTAAAGGACAACTTTGTACAGGTTAAAAAATAGTACCTTTTTCTACACTTTATTTTTCCAGTAACTCAGTATATTTATATAAATATTCAAAGTGATAATTTTTTAAAGATAAATGCCAAATAATAGCTTTTAGAGCAGAATTTTTTTTTTAATTTATCAATTTTCCTATCTAAAATAATGAGAGACAGTGTGCCTTAGGAAATTATGACCAGAAGTTATATTTATAGATATAGCCTAAGGAGTTCTAACCCTAAGATACCCCCAAAAAAGGCCATCAACATTTATGAACTGTTAGAAGAATTGGAAATGAAGTGATACAATCTTGAATTTCTCACCAAGGAAAATTTACATATTTAAAGAACTCCAAGCCCCTGGTTGGGACCCATTCCTTGAAGTTATTTTTCCTGTGCATAGCTAAAGAGCTTCTTACAGTGGCCCTTTTAAGAAGAAAAAGAAAATTGCAACAATACTCAAACTGAAAAGAAACAGTATAGTTTTCTTGAGGGAAGATTCAATAAATTGCAGTTCAATATTTTCTTTTGTATCCATTTCACCTTTTCTTCTTTTTACTTACTTCAGTGCAAGATTATTTGTCATATTTTCAGAAATATGATAAAAAACTAAATTGTACACTGCTGTTAAGGAGAGAACTGATATTTGAAGAAATGTGATTATCTTTAACAATTACCAACATAAAAGTATCAGTTAGGTGTGACAGTGAAGAATTTAAAGTGCAGTAAATGTGACTAATGTACAGAATTCATTGTGTCTTCTCATCATGCCTGCAGTAATAAAAGAACTCCACAAAAATCAAAATGAATATATTACCCAGTCTTTGTAGTCCAAATTGACCATAATCTTTGCCTTGAATAAACCCTTGAAATACATAAGTAGCTCCATCAGGTTCAGCAGACACCTAAAGGTATTTAAAAATCTGATTAAATGTAAAGACTGGCCACAGCTATTTTTTTCCTAGCCTTAAAAGTTGCACAATTTTACTGTGAAATGAATATTACCCAGTATTCCTTTCCTTTGTATCATTCTCCCATACAAAGCAGCACACTGTACACATTTTATATCATGAAGCTAACGTAAATTTTCTGATTTTAAAGAATCATTGTGTTGGAAAATAGTATTGATTATTAATGTATTTGACGCAGATATATAGATCTCTTATAGTCTAAAAAAATGTGTTGTTCGAAAGATGTCAATAACATGATGAAAATGTGGCTGATGGTCAATTTAAAATTAAAATATAATAATGCTGCTTTTTGTAGATTAGATTACCCTTCTCCGTGTCTGTATTCTTTCTGCCTACAGGCCTCTAACCTTCACGGCAAAGGTAGACTGTATTTCTTATTTCATGCGGTGGGCTTGGTGCTATGACTTGGGTTGGCCATCCGAATATGAAAGAAGTTTACCATAGGCCTTCTCTACCACCCTCCCACCTTTCTCTCTTTCCCTCTGAGAATTGAACCCAGGGCCTCCAACATGCTGAACGAATGCTCTAAAACTGAGGTGTACCCTTGTTCTGGAATTTCCCTGTGAGGTGATGAAATTATTCTAAAATCAGATCTTCTGGTATATATATGCCTATGTGTGCATGTGGTTCAATCCACTGAACTGTATATGTTAAATGGATGTATTATAGGATATGTGCATTATAGATAAACTGAGCTGCTTTTTAAAAAGGGCACATGTTAAGGTATTCTAAGTAGCTTATTTCAGAACCTATTGTCCCTCTGAGAGCTTCTGGTTCCTTCTAAGAGAATAACACTCTGCAAGGGGATATTGCCCCTCCAGCCTCAGCCCCAGAGCAGAGATGAACTTGGTACCATAGTCTCAGGTAGCACTTCCTCCACTAACTGCAGGCACACGAGAAAGAAAGAAATACTTACTGTTGTTGGATCTTGTGATTTTCAACTGTGTCTAATGCTGACTACTACATGTGTCTGGCATGCAGCTTGTATACAATCCTCTATTTTAACAGACTTCACAAGGATAATGTTATTGGGTCATATACACAAAGTAGTAATTGATACAGCTTAGTGATCTTGATAACCAACTAGTAATGTGACTTTTCTTGACATTTGTAATAATTAGTGGCAATGACTTAACTAAATCATGATGGTACCCTAAAATCTATAAAAAATGGAATCCTCACTTTAAAGGTTAAAGTGTGCCAAACTGCTCATGAAGTCGGACTTTTCACAAGGGATGTATTGTTTATTATTAGAAAGTACGTTCTGATCATGTCCATTATTAAAAATGAAATACTTATGAAAGAAAATAGTTTAAACTAACATTCAAATGTTTAAAGTTTAAACTCACTGTGTTTGTTTGCTGATAAAATAACTCAGCTAGACCATCTGAGTGCATTGATTACTTTCCAAGTACACCGATAATGGTACACAATGTAAAACTGGCATGAACAATTTTTTCCTCATGAAATGAATTTACTAAGTCCCATAACTGTCTTCTTTCTCATTAAATCTTCTATTTAAAAGCAGGCTTTGTACCTGAGAGTACAGGGCAATCGCTCATGCTTATCCTGCGGCAAAGATGCATATCCACTATGTCAGTATACGATTACTCACAATTGCCAATTCAGAACCTTCCTGCACATAACTCACTAGGCCAGAGTGATGTCATGGTAATGCCATAGATACTATGTCCCCTCGGTAAGTACTTTACGTGAGTTCCTCATAATAGACAATTTAATGAAGAATTTTAACTTTGCTGTTTAATTGAATAAACATACTTAATTTTCTGACGTATTTTCTAAGTATGTTGCATATGTCCTGCATATTGGTTTCAAACAAAAACTGATTTATATTTCATCCATATTTTATGAGTGCTTATGATAGAATATAGTTGATGAAATCAATGAAAACTACTATGTAGTCCTACAGATACACATATACACACACACTACAAAGGTAAGCAAATCAGATCAGAGTCCAAAGATCCTAGTACTGATACATGAGAATAGTAAATATATATATATAAATAATATGTATAGTATACATATACTATATGCTATACTATATAGTATATTCCATATACTATGGATACTTATAGTGTATACTTATAGTACATACTTATGGTATATACTATATTCTCTCTATATATATATATACACTTACATATACATATATATATTTCATAAATAACCAAAGTTACAGAAATTTTCCCTCTCTGAAAAAAAACTACAAATTTGTCATTAAAATCAGCAGCAGACTTTTAGATACTTATACTTACAAAGCCATCCATGGCCCAATTTTCCTCTTTCATTTTCTTCACGGAAGCGTGAGCTGGTACTTTAATATGATATATGTGCAACATTAGGCGAGCTTCCTGGCTTTTATAGACCCCTGTAAAACACAAGGACATTTTAGTCTACTTAATTTTGTAAACAGTTATGCTTCATTTTAGTATCTGTAATTCCTAAAATATATGACATAAGATATGTGGTAAGAGAAGAAATAAAACAAGGCCCATGTCAAAGGTGGATTCATAAAAATATGCTTTCTAAATTCTACAACATGCGTTGAGTTCTGTTTTAGCTAAAATCTCAATTTAAGTCTCATCTGTTGTTTTAATCACATATGCTATGAAATTAATTACTACTGTTTACAGTAGCCTCACTCCATGACATTGAAAACAAAATAATCTTTTCACCCAGATTTGAAAATTTATAGATATAAACCAGAAGTTAAAACTCCTCATATTTTCCTTGATAATGAATTAAGAGCTAACTGTGTGTGAGAAAGTCTTGTAGGTGCTGTTCTTTTCTCTTTTTCTTTCTGTTCTGGGGATGGAATCTTGGATCCTGCGTGTGCTAGTCAAGCACTCTCGTACTGAGCTGTATCTTTAGCCTGTGTTCCCATTTCTTAGATACAAGTACACATTCAAGTAAAATACATGTGAGAATATGATAAACAGATATGTAGAAGACAGGGGGATCATGTCACACTGAAGCCACTGAATAATATTTGTTAAGAAAAGGACATTTGAGTTAGATCCTGACAGTTAAGTAGGATCTGACTCCAAGAAAATAAATGGAGGAAATAGCATAAGTGATAGAAATAAAAATATATGCTGTGTTTTTTGAAAATAGGGAACATTCTAAGAGTATGGATAAATTTAACATAAACATGTTGAGAGGAATAGTATGAAATAAGATTCAAAATAAAAATTTGGGGGACTGGGGATTTAGCTCAGCGGCAAAGCGCCTGCCTGGCAAGCGCAAGATCGTGAGTTTGGTTCCTGGTACCAGAGAAAAACCAAGAAAAAAAAAAAAAAAAAAAAAAAAAAAAAAAAAAAAAAAGACAAAATAAAAATTTTACAACTGTTGCTTACAATTTGATTTCACTCTTCATTGATTTACCTAATTGTTAACCTATAATAAGGAAAACATAAGAGTATGTTGGGAAGATAAAAAAATGACATGCTGATCTTGACCTAAAGTAAATCACCATGAATAATGAGAAGACATGAAAATATTCAAAAACAATATCACTGGGAAATCATTGGATATGGAAACAGCAAGTGAAATCTAAGTAAATTAATCTGATTTTTTATGTTTGATCTTCTACATTTGTAGCAGCAATAGTTATAATTATAATTTTAGTTTTCGTTTCTTTATACCACAGATTATTACATTATTAATGAATACAGGATAAATACAGACCTAGAAAAAATATGGTGAATGTTTTAAAACACAGTACAGTAAGAGAGCATCACCACTAATCCCTCGCAAAAGTGCGTTCCTCCTTTGAGCACCTTTATTCCATTGTACTTGGTACTTTCTGCAGCAGTTCTGGGAGTCCCTTTCCACGAGTGTCTTCAGTTGCACTATTATGGCTGCCTCAAAGTCCTGAACTGATTCAAACTTTTACCTTTCACGGTCATCATGACTTTTAGAGAAGAGCCAGAAGTCACATGCCCTGGATACACTGAGTAAGGTGGACAAGGACAGTGCGTCCACACAGCTTAATGTTTCTATATGCCTGTCTTTTCTTCAGATGGCACCCAGCAGCAGCACCCACCATACTTTTAATCACACTTTTTAAGGACACTCATGAAAGTGGACTTCCAGAACTGCTTCGAAAAGTGGCAAGAACAATGGGATAGGCGCAATCAAAGCAAGGGGGAACACTGTGATGAGGAGTACTAGCAATCTGTCTTCCACTGTAGTGTATAGCTTTAAAATGTGAACATTTATCATATGTTTTGATCATCCCACCATACGTTTTGATATGTAGTTCATATTTGCAATATTAAACGTTAAATGTCACGGTTCCATGCTGGGTGCCTTTATTTTTTATTAGCACATGTGTGCAATGCATAATAATTACATTCACCTTAGGGAATTGGTACACGAACATACCACAACTTGATTCTTTCTACTTCTCCTTACCCACACTCTCCACCTTCCCTCTTTCCCCAAATCCCTCTCCATGTCTACAGAGTCTACCTCCCTATTTCCTACCATCTCTCTCTTATTTTGCTCTTCAAATGATTTCTTACTTTGCTCCTCTCACATTAGAGAAAGTCAACCAAATCTGACTCCAGCAACATAAAATTATTCTTGGAGGAATTTAGCTTCCTAACATCAGATTTTTTTACTTGTGCAGTAATGATCATTCATAAGTCCAAAACCCAAAAAATCGTGCTGTGAATGGATTGAGATCATCATTAAAACCAAACACAATAAGTGCTGCACAGCATGAAAATCAAGGAAAATAACGAAATCATGATAAAAGTGAAAGCATGGGGCTACCAGTTTCGGTTGCTGCTTCTAATGCGGTACCTGACAGGAGCAGTTCCATATTGCTGTTGCTCAGCGTCGCGTTGACTCTTCCAGTGGAAGCATTGAAACTAGTGACTGTCAGGGTCATGGGTTGTTTTCTTCCCTTGAAATTGTAAGAGCCTTTCCATATATAATTCTGAGCAAACACATCATCGGGAACTGCGAAGAGATTAAATGAACCACACAATATAATTTTACCGTGTTCAATAAATATAAGCCATTGTAGATTAAACAATGTTACTTTATTGAACATTGATATTTTTCTAAATACACAATAATGTTAAGCATGTAAACTAAATTATTCATGTAAAATTTTTCTGAATAAATCAAAATTATGAGTAAGAACCCAGACTTGCTCATCTGTCATCCATGCAAGACTTGAAGCTTGAATTCAGAACTCAGGTAAATACAAATTTCATTTCTATTTGGTCCCCTATAACATTATTTTTCTTTCAAAAGGAAAATAAAATGAGTTTACTGAGCCGAGTAAGTGTATAAACGTGTCCCAAAAGGCCTGCCCTTCCAACATGGGGATGGGTCCCTAGATGAAGGGCACAGAATTAAATGCTTCCCTCCATCGTGTAGGCCCAGAAGACTGGGAGAAAACACTTCCTTGTCGTCCTTGTAGAGTTCTGGATTCAGTTATTCCAGTAATAGCCCTCCTGAAGAAGAACAGGGTTATGCCCTATTGGCAGCTTTAAGGTTTACAGGTATTTTTAGAAATACCAAGATTGCCACTAGAATTGCCCAATCTTCATGGGGCAGAGATGTGCTGCAGCAGAATACAACAGGAAGGTTCGCGCTGGAGCTATGCTGCTTATATTTAGCTCTCTCCTCTGCATTTCATAAATATGGCACTTTGCATAAATTACTTAATTTTCTAAACCTGAATTTCCACATGATTAGCACGGGATTATCATAGAATTTTGAGAGAGATTAAATGAGGTAAAGAAAGTGAAGTGCTTTGTTAACTTGGTGCTGCTACCATTATCATCATTATGCTGCTGATAAAATAGGGAAATTGTGGCTCTTTTAGCCCACAAAATAAGAGCTCAGTAAAATACATATTTAGGAGCCCTGTGGGTACTATCAGGAACATTCTGTATTGCTGGCTGTGTATCCTTTGCCATGTCCTAGACTACTGCTAGCTGTAACTTACATTTATAAATTCTTTTATTGCCTAAATGATACTCAGTATGTTTCCATTCATTATTTAAGTCTCAAAAGTTTGTGGGCTTCCCATTGTTACAGCATGAACTTCCCATTGAACAGCATGAAGAATTTCTGTACCCAACTAAAATCAGATCCTGACACTGTCCTTGGCCCAATACAACGGGGCCATGTGTATCTGCAAGGTAAGGTTCTCACGCTGTCTTTAGTTTTTCTTTTGGCCTTTAATTCATATCATGCAAATATAGTCCTCATATTAGAAAAGCATTTACGTAGTGAGTACTTACTATGACCCAAGCACGAGGTACAGTGGTACCTTAGTTCCCAAATTTTACGCTTTCTGTGATTCTGGTTGCAAACCAAAATGGATGAGAACCGAATGAAATTCAATGCTCAGGTTCAGTGCTGATATTATGGATACCACTGTATTTCATTTGGATGATGTTAATTGTATAATTGTCATTTCTAATATTATAATATCTACTAGAATTGTCTGATATATTTTTCTAGCATTTTTCCAATTATTATTTCTGACAATTATTTCTTTTTATAGATAAAAACATGGAAGCACAGATATGCAATACAATGTTCCAAAGTCAGAGGTTAAACCATACACGATAGGAATTTTACCAAGGTTGTAGGACTTTAACACTTGTGTGTAAAATGACTAGACTAGGATTTTAAATTTGCTTTTTAAATCAAATAATTAAAAATAAACTGGATAAGTTTTAGAACTTGCTGATCTTCTACTCCCATACCAAGTTCATCTTATTCTTTTCAAAATATATTGACTTACATTTTTAGATAATATTTTTATTTTAATACGTATATATTTTGGTACCAGGAATCAAACTCAGGACCTTGTGCTTCCTAGGCAAGTGCTTGTGCCACTGAGCTACATCCCCAGCCCCATATTTTAATATTTTAAACTAATATTTCCATCATGTTGTAACCTTTAAAAATACTCTTCAAGGGAAAAATTATAGAGACATCTATAAATATTTTTTAATTTAAAGGTCATAAAAGTAGACATTAATAAAGAAAATATTAGAAGTACTCTTCTTGCTACGTTGAAAAATAAAACAAAATTTTATAACAAAATAATTAGAGAAAACAATAGTTAATACATTGTGTCATGATCTTAAAAGAATGGCCCAAAGGTTATTCAGAGTGCAACTCAAAGACAAAGTAACTCCTGCAAAAGGGAAACAAATAAACAAAAGGAAAAAACTTTCTTTTCAATCAACAAAAACAACATAATTGTAAATGTAATTATTAATCAGAGAGCCATAAATTATAACCTTTGGAATATTAACATATCAGAGTACAACACTGTTTTAAATTCAGAATCTTGTACCACAAAATATTAAATTCAGTATAGTTAAATGCATAACTATTCCACACTAAAATGAATTTTTCCAAGTAAATATGGAAGAATAGTAAATCAATTTTTAAAATCATGACTTCTAGAAAAATAAAATAAGTTACTGACCACTTAGCTTTGGACTGGGTGTTCCTAGTGCAGGTCTTGGATCTTTCACCAATATTTTGGAACCAGCTATGAAAAGAAATGAGTGTTTACTAAAGTTGATACAATGAATAACACACATATATACAAACACACACAGAACAATAAGCTACCGATTTTATTCTTTGAGATTGTGACTTTTTTCAAAATGTCCTACTCATAACAATATTTCATTCTTTTTCTCAATATTATTATTGTACATCTAAAAATTTCCATAATTACTCTTATCATAAACCATTGGAAAAAGAATCAGATTGTTCCTGGCTTTTCATCTTGGGATACTGTTGCTTAGCCCAGAGACATACCTGTCATGGATGCATTTGCTTCCAACGTGGAAGCTGGAAGCTGACAGTAGCTTTTTGCTGACAAAAGACAAGAAGTATTTGTAGGTAGGGTTCATGTTTAAGGGTCAAAATTTGTTAAAATAAACTCTTGGTGTACCCAAAACTGGATAGAGTCAAGGCTGTAATCTCTCATGCTAAACCAAAGGCAGCCCAGACCATACAACACACGAGGGGTATGAGGAGGGATGGAAAATTGCAGGCTCTTATGACATGCATTGTTTGTAGAGCATGTAACCTAAGGACACTGTGATGTCTCTGGAAGGATTTGAAGGGAGGAATGATCCCATCAAAGGCTTTGAAAGGAGGTAACATGGCTGACACTATCATTTTGGCTGCAAAATGAAGTATCTTTGGAAAAGAACAAAAACCAATATGGTCAAGATCACCTGAAAGACAGTTGCATTAGTCCCGGTGGAGATAATGCTGAGTTATGTTACCATGGTAGTAGTGATGAAACAAGAAACAGGTAAGAAAGCTATCGAAATTTTGGTGGATTTAGATAGGATAATATTTAGGGTGAGTATTCGGTTTCTTGTGTGTTAAACCATCCCATGGCCATATGTGTTTAGTATGGAAATGCCTTTGAAGAATTCTAGCAGAGATATACAGAAAGCAGCTGAATATATAGGTCTGAGGTTAAAAGAAGGTACATGAGCCAGAAATATTAGTTTTTGTGCACTTTACATTAAAGACAGTATTGAAGCCACTACTTTAAATGAGATCACTTTGGTGCAAGTATAGGATGAAACCAAGACATGGTTAATTATTAAGCTTTTACAAAGGGTAGAAATAATAAGCTCATACAGAAAGTGGAGAATGGATGACCAGAAGTAGGAGGCAATAAAACATTTAATCAGTCACTAAATATTCACTGAGCATTTTTTCACACAAAGCACTGATCTAGCTGTTAAAATTAACAACAGTTGCAAACAGTCTGAACAACGTCTGTTGCCACTGAGATCAAGTTCTAGATAGGGAGGAGCAGGGAGGAAGACAAGGAGGTGGAAATAGGTAATGACAAGTGAACAAGTTGGAACTAAGATTTTCTCATTTCCTCCAGTAGGAAACTTTTAAGAAAGAAAAAAAGAAAAGACACCAATTATGTTCTGGCTGAAGGAAGACATAAAAATATTTTAAGAAAGAGAAGATGATTGCCATTTAGGAATCCTGTAAGAGATTAGCTATTCGATGGCCTTAACATTTTTTTTTTTGATAGATATAAGCAAAAGAAGTTTGTAGATGACCTGCTATACAACTCGAGAAAACTCATTTGCTGGTTCCTTGGGAACATAACCTTCTTCCCTCAGGAAGACTCATAGCAAGTATATCCAAGCAGAGAGTACCCTGACCAAGCAGGAGGAGGGAGTACTTCATCTAATTCTAATTAAATATCACTCTGGGTTAGTAATGGATTTAGATATGGACGGAGTTCAAAACTGCAGTTAGAGTTCTGAACCGTGCTTTCCTCACAAGCTTTGGCAAAGACTACTAGGAAAACTCTGACAAAGGCTATGAACACAGAAATACTTGTCGCAAATTTTCCTACTGTTTTTTGTTTGTTTGCTTGTTTTTGTTTTTCTCCGGTACCGGAAATCGAACTCATGACCTTGTGCTTGCCAGGCAGGCGCTGTGCCGCTGAGCTAAATCCCCAGCCCCTCCTAGTGTTTATTTCCTATAAATATATTCCACAAATTCATACTATGAGCTCAGTAGGTAGTAGATCTTTGTGAATATAATTAATTACAGATTTCAGGGTGAAATAATCTTAAATATAGTGTATGCCCTAAAAAGCACCCAGTATCAACGCTGGAGGAGAAACGATACTAAAGATGTGAAACAGATTCCCAGGAGCTGCCCAGAGTTACAAAGAGGCCAGGAAAGACTTCCCTAAAACTTTTAGAGGGCAAAAGATCTTGTTGACACCTTTACTTTGAACTACTGGACATCAAACTTAGGAAAGAATAAAATTCTGTCCTGTTAAATCACTCGGCTTTTAGAACTTTGATGTAATAGCCCAAGGAAATGAATACATCTATTTGGAAGAGAAAACCTTGAAGAAGGGTTCAAAACAAGAAGAAAAGTCAGCATGGTAAAGATGCTAAAAAAGGGTCTGAGTGATATTTTTGTTGACTGATGCAGAAGTATGTACATAACGTCACCCTTGGATGGGCAGCAAATTATCCTTGTTTTAAGCCGATTTGAATTCAGTTTTCGTTGCTTATATCCAAGGAATCCCTAGATAGTTCACTCCTTTGTGTCAAAAGATTCACTAGGGAAAATTTACCTTCGCAAACAGGGACTTTTCCGGTCCAAGTGTTATCGGATCTACACACTCTGTGTTCTGTTCCACCTGCTAAGAAGAAGCCAGGCTGGCAAGTGTAAATTAGTGTGTACCCGTGCGATGGGAGGTCCATGCCCACTACGTTTGCATGAGCAGGAGTTTCCGGCTGCTTGCAGCTGTGGGCTATGTCAAGAAAGAAGAATAACATTAAGTCTTCCACAGATAAAATATGATTTTAGACCAATTTCAATCAATCGTTAGTCTAGTGAACCGAGGAAAATGTTTCAATGTGAATATATCTATTGGTTTCATTTTCTAGCAAGAATATCTCTGAAACACTGGTGAGTATTAGCAGATAAAATGAGAAAAAAACTAGCTTTGACTAATCAAGCTAGAAAGGTATATTATATCAGAATTTTAGAGAATCACAATGCACAACAGAATTTAAAAGGATATAAAAAGTTCTGCAATAAGACGTCTTTCACATTTGTTAAGTTCAAGGTTTCTAAGACAATTTAAAAATAATATTTTACATTTTTATTATTCTTATTTTAATGATAAAAACATTTTTAAGGTTAAATGCAACTGTAGGTCATCATTTTGCTCTGACATTAACATTTCCCTATGTAGAAGGTATATTTTGATTTTTTTACATATGGGACGTTCAGGTGTATGAGTCCATACGTTTTAAGTACACTTTCATTCATCTAACTTTCTTTCATTCATCTCCTTTCTCCATTTTTTCTTCTACTCTGAATTCTCAACCTTGTCTTCACCATACCTGGCCCCTAGTCCCATAGTTTTCCTTGTGTTTTTTTTTACTTATAAAGAACATTTTTTTTTCTCAATCAGAAATATATGTTGCAAAGAATTTCTTTCTAAACCAAAAAGAATGTTCAGTGTTTTTTAATAGATATGTATCATTAAAGGCTCTGAAACAAATTCCTGGGCAAAGTTATTTAGAAAAACATTATTTTCTACTTTTACCCCAATGGAAGCTCATAAAGCCATGAACAACAGCCAATGCCATCTACTAAATATTGTGCTGAACTATTTATATTTACTGTAATTCAGTTAGTAAAATTAGTTTATCATTCATGCTGGTTTATACTCCTGGAGTAAATATCCAGAAGAATAAACTCAAATAATCTTTATCTACTGCATTCTGAAAGCTCACATTATGTGCATATTCAAAATTGTGAGATGCACAGCAGTAAGATAATTTGTTAAACTCATCATATTCCAAATGTAGGTCAATAAAGCAGCTGGATTTACTAAGAAATACCCTGGTAGCAGCCCACAAAACCGTTCTAAAGTACGTATTCCCAGGGATTCTCTTTTAAGGAATTTTGCCATAATTAAATGTGAGCCAACCAAGAAGGTGTCATGATGTCTAATGGGAATACTCTGTTGCTTTGAAGTAAGCTGCCAGTCCATAAGGGTATTCATTTGGACTACCTGAACACAGATAGAGTAAACTCTCAGTACTGTTTGGACTGAAGCAAATTTTGAAAGCGAGATACCTTCCTGAGGAGTGTTTCAATTGCAGCATACTCTCCTTTTGACCACAAGAGACTCAGACTTAAACATATGGGGGACGAGATTTAAAGGAGCTAGACGGGAATAACAGACAAGTAACTGACCAAGTGAAACTTTTCTAATCACATATCAGAAGAGACCACTTCATGATCTTGGTCTTTGTTATTATTTACTGTCTTAAGACCAATGACCATTTAGAGGCTTCAGGAAATACTGAAAAAGTTTTCAAATTTTTCAAGATGTCCATGAATATCTTTTAAAAATATATTCCCTCCTAGTTTTCCCTCAGACTCTCAGAAAATCTTCTCACATACTTTTAAAATTTTCAGAGTCACTAGGTTGGAGCCTTCTCTGAGTACTTCAGACTGATAGGTGCTGATCTACGAAGTGAAAACTAATCATTACCAAGTGGCCAAATTAACATATTTATCATGTCTTTACAAAAAGAACAACATATGCCTCACACCTTCTGACTTCTTTAGAAAGACTACATACTTCTAAATTGGCATGGGGTTTGGACACAGTAATACAATTGCATGAATATTTTATAATGACCTAAAATCAGTTTTGCATATCTGTTGTGTTTTAACCCACAGAAGGAATAATGCCTGTAGGTTCTAACTTACAATAGCTATCATTTCTTACTCACTGTACTTACGTATGCATTCCGGCTGAATTCCACTCCACGTAAGGTCAGGAAGGCAAGTACGGGTTGTAGACCCTTGGAGCAGGTGACCTTTTTTGCAATGGAACTGGACAACATTTCCCACCTGCAGCAAATCAGTAGGGCAAAATGTTTCAGTGTGACTTCAGATACAACCAATAGAAAGATCTGTGTGCAAGGAAAGACTTTCAGATGAAATTCAGTTGAAAATAAATGAAATATGATTTAAAAGTGGGAACATTTTATGAAAAAGTTCTCTCTCCCTGCATATATATATATATATATATATATATATATATATGCCTCCTTACATATAAACTATAATCATTTTATATATAAACTATATAGAGAGATCTACATACATATGATAAAATAGCTGAGTATACAACATATACATAGGTGAAAAACTTTTGATCATGGGAATTTGAAGAAAATACGTGATACCAAGAGTCAACAAGCTATACATGAAGATAAAAGAGGCATACAGAAAATTAGATAAAGAACAGTGTCATAATGATGTGTTTAAATACACACAAGGGCAGATGCTTTCTCAAGATGGTAAAGGAAAGATGAAAGTAGAAACGAAGGTGTCTTCTAGAGGCTATTCTGTTAACATGTTCAATGAAAGCCATGAAGTTGCAACTGTTCTTAAAGATGTATAACTTGGATGAGTAAATAGAAAATTGCTTTCCAAATGTGGTCTCAGGCCAGTAGCATTCACATCACCTGGAAACTTGTGGGTAAAGCAAATTCTGGGGTGGTATGTCAGGAACTCTGCTTCGAAATCAGCAATCTAATTTAACAATCCTTTCATATGGTTTTAGTGACTATTAAAATTTAAGAATGATACGGTGAAAAAAATATATAAAGATTGAAATATACATCATCTATTTTAGAAAAAAAAAAGATTATAATTGATTGGTTGGCAAGGGTGGTTCATAAAGCGAACAAAGAAGGTAGGGGTATAAAGTGAGAAGCAGTAAGATATAGTAAATTAAAAAAACCTTCTCCACAGGGTAGGGTATACCTGGTTTTCGTTCTGGATCTGGCCTTATGTGAATAAGTTACATTGCCTTTTGGAGACTTTTCATCTATAAATAATGTTTATACTATTATTTCTCTTTAGATTTATTTAAAGATTAAATGAAATAGGGTATATAATCCATTCCACCCTAGAATGGAACATACATTTAAAATAAACTATAACTGTGATGATGAAGTTGGAGCTATAAGCAAGAATCAGACCTGAAAGGTCTCACAAGGTAGGCCTTGGTATTTGAAAGAATGAAACATAATCATTGTAATTATGAGGGTAGTCTATGGCCCTATCACCCTGAGTGGCCCGATATCTTCTGTAAGTAAGAGCACACCACTACTGTTTTATTACTTAATGTAATAAAACATTATGCAACATATTTAACCCTTCAGATTTACTTAGATAATTTCAATTACAATCTAAGCATCATGGGTAATTACAAACTGGATATCACCATCCTTATTTTTGTAGCATTAAATATCTTGACATTAAATATCTAAAGAGTCAGATTTAAGATATTCTATAGCTGCAATAACTTTATGAAACAAACTCTAGACCCAAACAATGTGTCTTCCACTGCCGAAAGCACAATTTACAGAGTGATACAGCAGTTAATGAAAGATGTGTGCTTGGCATTTACTCCATAATTAATCTAGATGTTGCATCCATCACTTTGACAGCTGTTCCTTCCCAGGCTCACTGCCACAACTATTCAATTCTAATCTATTTTTAGTCAAAATTATTCCAATTTACAATATTTTGGAAAAAAAGAAACCAAACACTTTTCCAACAAGAAGTTTCATTCTCTCTAGCAACCAGGGATGTATTTTATATGCCAATAATAATATCTATATCCTAGAATGTACCCTATAAATCTATATAGGAAAAGACTGAAATTCAAGAAACAGAATGTTAAGAAAATATGATGAGTGGCTCTGTAATTCTGAACCTTCTCTTGCCCCCTCACTGAGGAGTGGGCTTCCTAAAGCTATGATTTTACTTCCTTACTCACTACTGGCCATCTCGTCCAACTAAGGTGGTTATAACACGCAGGACATTCTGACTGTCTGTAGAATCTGGAACTGCAATCAAGAAAATCACTGTATGTGGCTGAGATGTAAGCAGCAATGATCCACGTGGCCAGTTGACAGAGCTGAACACTGAGGCAATTGAACAGAAAGCAGAGGACCAGACCAATGGTGACTTGCAAGAATCTGGGCTTGCTGCTGCTCATCTGGATCCTTTCTGTTGGGGACTTAGACATACTCATAATACCATTAGTCTTAAGCTAGCTCAAAACAGTTGCTACTACTTACAAGCAAGAGTTTTTCTTAACTCATGTACTTTTTGCTTATGAGGCCCTATCATTTGGTCTCATTGGTCAATTGTCAGATTTATGTAACTTTAAAGTATATTGGCAGTAAACAGATTTAGTTAATGTATATACATATATGCGTTTATGCATGCCAGCCACATTCATGTAAGAAAGCTGATGTACCTAATTTAACATATTCAGTATATTTCAAATTTTAATTAATGCTGATATAATTATAATTAGAATGATAAGATTGGTAATCTAGTGCATTCAAATGTCTTTAGATAGATTATCGTGACCCAATGCATGTTTATTAATCTTAATAGAATGTACTCAGGGTTAGATTAGTTTGGTGATAATGTTTTTCAAAGGTCATGATATTATTAATTCTTCAATGCAACATTAATGATTTTGTTCATTGTGTTGGGTGACTCTTCTGTACTCCCTCACTTCTATCTCCATGACCTCAAGGAACGTTTAAGAGAAAGGGTCACATGTTTCAGCAAATCAGCCTGACTTAGTGTACAGACGTTAATATCAAGGCCCTGTGCTTGTGTGCGGTGTTATCACCAACTTTCTCTGTGACCAAAACACTTCACATCTGATTTCAGTTTCCTTGTCTATATAATAAGAACGAAGGTGCTGTAGCTAGGGGCCCCTGTTTCAGGTTTTAGGGCAAATGACAGAAATCTTTTACAGAGATAGGAATCTAAAGTTTTCTAAGAATACTAAAGCAAGGGAGGTTGAGGTAAGATTTTACACTTTTGCTTTATCTAGACCAGACTGAGGTAAACCAGGAGAAACAGAGACACTATAAAATCAATGTTCACACTGTGTCTAAGCTGTAAATAAATGGAAATTATTTTAGCAACAGAGATATGGCACTTTAAATGGGCTCTTCGTTTAGAAATGAGTGTTCTTCTGGTTCACACTGAATTTCACTCAGAATAGCACAATTTGGACAGCACAAAGCAATCGAGTAATGTTGAAATTGGCTATTTCCTTTTGGAATCAGGATGCATTTTGGTTCTTTTTAGGTCCATGTAACAGAAAACTCGCTGAATCTCTACTTAGAATTTAAATTGGAAAAAGAGAGAACTGGGCCTGCTAAAGAACCATAATGTCGCAATCCAGCTATGTCTGATATGAAAATAGGTGATGGTTCAATTGTTTTTCAGAAATTTCCCAAATCAATGTCAATATCTAAGAGGTATTTTAGTCTCATATACAGTAATTTCCTTATTAAATGACCACAGTTTTATTTGCTGTTTATCTTGGAAGTCTCTCCCTTAACTTCTTCCAGTTTAAGATTTCCTGACTGGCCCTCACATGTTCTGCGGGGTTTACTTATTTTCTTCCTCGCTGACTATTACTCACTCTCTTTTTTACTCTCTCTTTTAGGATTTTTCTGTTGCTCACTTTTATCTCCACTTTTTCTTTATTTTATGCCCACGTTTAGTTTGTTTATTTCCTTGAAGCATTTTTTCCTAATTTCTTCTGTTGTCACGCTCTTGCAACATGAAAAATTGTTTCCTTGTGTTCCAAAATGCAGATATAAACATAATATTATTTTCTGTTTGTATCAATAGGGTTATAAACCCATGAACCAGAAGCTATTCCACTAGTTGCATACTACAGGGAAATACCCACTTGAAATCCAAATGTACTGTTCTGAGATCCATGCCGTGGCACACCTGGATTTTTACACGAGGTACGAGTGGGTTCTAAAGTGAAGAATTTAAAATAATAAAGCATTAAAAACATTATTTCAAAATTTGTATTAGACAAAATTCTTTCATACAAAACACTTTGAAGGAATCAGGGATTTACTGAAAGTGTCTTAGGTAATAATGAGGTATAAATCTAACAGCACCTTTCCTTGGACAGAAGCTTGTTAATCTTACAACAAGAAATTCCAGTGTAATGCATTTAGTACGCTTTAAACAATTCTTGAACTTTGAACTTTAACAATATAAAAAGTACCTGACATCTAACTAATTCTGTAGATACCAAGTTAAGAAAAATATACAGGATGTACACATGCATAAAACCTTTGCTTGAGGACCTTTCTAAAGTTCGGGCAGGAAAGTATTCTCCTGAAGAATTAGAAGTTATTCCCAGAAACAGGATTTATGACTTTGTATTTCACTGAAAGTTGCAGGAGATTCATATATAAGAATCATAGAACGGGTAGTTTCTGGATTGCTTTCTTTGTATACAGGTTATTCAGTTAGCTCATGAAATATGGCATTATGTTCAGACCACAGAAATCAGTTTACAGTCACTTTGAAATCCATATTTCTTTTGGATAGTATTGCATCAAATTTCCCATGACTATGCTTTATTAGGTATAAAGAGCAAATAAATCACAGCGTCTAATAATGGCATTATTCTGAACGCTTTTGGTGATATAAAACAAAATTGTCCAAGGGTTTCTTCTGGAAGTTTAAAATACTAAAAATAATAACACATGTTCTACCAATACACGTGTTAGTACCTTCTAATTGCTTCTATATTTTAAGTATTTTTCATGTTTAGTCAACTATAGTTTTTAGGATTACAAAAAAAGTGTAAGGATTTTGGGATTTACAAGTCCTAATTTTAGGATTACAAGAAACATAGTAAGTGTCACCACTACCTATTAACTCCCAAATCACAGAACTTCATCAGCCCTTAATTACTATTACCTATGCAGTGAGGCGACGAGCCGCTCCAAGTACCATCTGCTTGACACAGTCTGGTGCTTGATCCCACTAATATGAAAGGAGAATTGCAGCTGAATGAGACTTCTGACTGGTATATGAAGCTCTTGCCTTCTCGCTTTCCTTGGGAGGGGACACCGGGGTCACCACAAAATTTTGCTGCAAGTGAAGACAAAGAAACTTATCAAAAGGATTTAGAATTCAGCAGCGTAAATAGTTCAAAAAAATGGAGATAACACACTGAAACATGACCCTAAAATCACCTATTAATGGGGATAATCTATCCCAATGAAAAACTTTATTTGTTTTTAGCTTTTATACACATAAAGCAATACTAAATGAGTAACAGTATAAATATATAATGAATCTGATTCAGATATCATGCATCTACATATTGTTTTATTAAATACAGAATGTTCTGTAATTTTGCCATTTTACGTTGAGCGGAATCAAACTGTATATCTGTAGTTATATTCTGCAAAGTTGAAGTATGTCCCTGAAAAGACATGTGATTCATAGGCAGCTCTACCAAAATTAATTAACCTAATTAATGTCCTAAGTTTTGCTGCACAGATCACAGTGGCCTCTTACACAAACACACACACACATGCACACACACGCTCACACACCCATAGTTATTTGTTCCTTTTTCTCTGAACACCAAGCACACATATTCCAATATCTTATTATTTCCTCTTCACAATTTATTTAACTATTTAAAAGGAAAAAAAAGACCACCAGGGTCCAAATTTATATGAAACTAACAAATCTCAGTGTTCTACAGCCACAGAAGAGATCATCTTGACAAGATTTCCAAAGGAATTGATAAATTTTATTCAAAATATACTACCAAGGTCAAGCATTTTCCTAGGTCGTTTGAAGAATTTGAACCTAGCAGTATACATGAGGGTATGAGTGTTGCCCTTATGGAGTTTATGTACTTATGAGAGAAGCAAAAATAAATAAATTAATTGGGAACACAGTCTGTGGCAAGGCAATAAGTTCTACAGGGAAAAATATTTCAAGAGGAGGAAACCAAGACCATATGTGTGGGGATGGTGGCAGACAGCAGAATGTGGTGACAGAGTTTCTACAAAGTGGCAAAGGTGTATCTTGCTGGAGAAAGACATAGAAGGAAGCAAGTGGATTAGCCATGCCAGGCTTCCAAGAGAAACTATGCCATAGAGAGGAAACACGGCCAAAGCCCTGTGCGGGACATGCCCAGCTCGCAGGAGAAGGAATAAGGAGCGCAGTGTGGCTGGAGCAGAGTGCACATGCGGAAATGTGGCAGGGAATTAGATCTCATAGATTGACCCAAGTACGGAGACACAACCACAAATCTCCTCACCACTGCCTCCCAACCATGTTATTCAGATTTCTCCCTGGGCGTTCTCACGTTGTGAACCAGTTTAGTACCAGGTTTAGAGGCTTGAGACATGAAATTTAGAAGAAGGTGCCTTTTACAGGGATAAACATTTAAGAGAAAATGATATATTTTCAGCTTTTCTTTTTTGATACCGGGAATTGAACACAGAACCTTGCACTTGCCAGGCAAGTACCGCACTGCTGAGTTACATCCCCGCCCTGGTGTATTTTTAAAAGAGTTAAAGAGAAAAGACTTTTCTTCCTGCAGGCCTTAAAATCAATGATCTTATCATTTTAACTTATATGTATATGTAAATGTTACACATGTGAATGTATCTATACATAAATTGTTTAAATTTATCACTATGAACAATGTTGATTCTAATATTTTTTTTGTCTTTTTGATACAGGGTCTCTCTGTGTAGTTCAAGCTGGCCTTGAGCTCACTTTGTAGCCCAGGCTGGTCTCAAACTCTCAAGATCCTCCTGCCTCAGCCTTCTGAGTGCTGGGATTACAGACATGTACCACCCCGCCCAGCAGATTTTAATATTTTTTTACATGTCTCCTTATTCATATGTACAAAAATTTCTGTAGCCCACATAGAAATATAATTTCTGGGAACTAGATTACACATCTTTAATGTTGCTAAATGATAGTAATCAGTCTGTAAAGGTTTGTATCCATTTACACACAATCACCGATGTATAAAATTTTACATTTTGTTCCACATTTGATTCTGTCTAACTCTGTCTTCTCAATCTCATGGTTAGCAAAGAGGTCTTTAACCCATTTTTATTTTATTTTAAATTTGTTTTCAAGTACAAGATAGTTAAGATAGTGATACTACTAATTTCTTTTAATTAATTCAAAAGGAAGTTTTGTGGTAATATTGTTCAAGCAAGTAAATGCTTATATCTTGTACTCTGAGTAACTAAATTAAAGATAACAATACACAATGTATTAATCATTGTCACTGACCTATTTACTTGCTTTGAAATTCTGTTTTACTTTTCCTCTCTACTGTGCAATTTTTAAAAGTTTTTTTAAAAATTTAAAAAATTTTGTTTTAGAAAGACTTTATATGTCATAGATACTGTCATCAGTATTTATATATATTGATGATATTATTCAGTTATAATTGGTCTTTGAAAGAAATTCTTTTTGAATTTTAAAGTTTCTGATTGTTTCCAAATTTTTTACACATCAGTTTCACCTCATAACATTTATTAAGAAATATTTTCTTATCCTCAGAGAAGAAAAACAGACCATGATATGTAAAACATTTTTATTTAAGTATTTAATGAGTCTGGCAATGATTTCTCATTTGGAGTGAGGATTAGGGTTAGGGATAGGGTTGAGTGTGTGTATGTGTGTGTGTGTGTGTGTGTGTGTGTGTGTGTGTACCAACAGCTTTTCAGACTTAAGTAAGATGCTCATGCTGTCCTTGCTGACTTGTTTTATATCAAGGATCTATAAGTAGTTCCATTCTTTCTACACTGTAACGCTGCTTTACTTCCCATCCCTGCACCAATTACATACCATTTTAATAACAAAATGATGTAAGTTTTGATACCTGTCAATGATTGTGTTAGATAGTAGAGTTAGAGCAGTGAACAAACAAAAGCGTTCTGCCCCCGGGAAGTATCAATTTGAGTACAGGGCATAGACAAGTGAACAAGTGAAGTTGAGAGTGTGCTTTAAGGGAAAACGAGGGGATGAAACTACTACTAAATTAAAGAGAATAAATAAATCCTTAAAGGGCTGTGTTCCACACAGGAAATTTTAAACAAGGTGAAAGCATGATACTGAGAAAGGGGATTTTTAGAAAAAGTGAAAGACTAAAAGGCAAAGCGAAGAATAATTACAAAAAATGCTGATGCCAACTATGGTTGAGGGCTTAAGGGGAAACGTAGAGGAGTCTGTGCCTCCTGAGGCAAACGGATGAGGAGCCCAGTCATGAGACCCACAGAAACCACAAGGAAACCAGGAACAAGGCCAGAGAACCAGGGGGGATTTAGCTCCACTTTGAATGCATTGAGAAGACCCCAAGGGCTCTGCAAACTTAAACTGTAAACCCTGCCCACCACTAAGGTCATGGAGACAGATAGATTTCTGTTCTTATGCTCAGATGGAAAGAAGGATCAGGAACAAGGCAACACCAAACACTAAATGCTAATCACATCAGATGCTACAATGATGTGTGTATGTTGTATATAATATATCATATGTACCATATACAAGTATGTGTATATTACAATTATATATATATATATATAGAGAGAGAGAGAGAGAGAGAGAGCACAAATAATATGTATACACACTTCAGTAGTTTGCTGTACTAATAATGATAGGGCAAGAGAGACTCCATAGAACTCCCTTTTAGAAGTCACTTAAACTTTAGATGAACTCACTTCTCCACTCCCTCCCTCATAGCTAACAAAAGGAGAACAGAGCTGTAAAATGAGAAATAAATAGTTAAAACAAATTGTAGGTAAGCTAAAATTTAACCATGCTAACAAGACCCTGGGAAATGTAAACCTTATGACCATGATGTGACATTTCTGTAAAATTTCTAAACGAGGTAATGGAGATGCCATGGTTGCTTGTAAAAATGTAAAAACCCAATACAAAGTTCTCTGGTTCTGACATCTTGTTTTTCTGACTCTTGGTCAGTGGTGTGGGTGGTGCTGTTCAGTAAGCTTTGTTTGTTCCCACATTTCCGGCTTCTTGTGAGTACCTATGTCATTCAATGTCTGGAAGTGAATGGCCACCACTTTGAGCACCTCTTGTAATTATGGAGGCCAAAGGGGACTGGCATTAATCTCAAGATGTCTCAATAAATTTAGTATTACAAGTGTTTCTTCTGCTGATGTAAACATTTTTTGGCAAGACTTCTCTCTCTCTCCCTTACTATGTATACATATGACACATATGTTATTATGTGTGTGTGTGTATTATATATATATGATATATATAAAACATAAATGTGATTTTGTTTGGTTTATGTTACAAATTAATCCTGATTAATACTTCTTTCTGGGTACACTAATATATTAATCTCTACACAATAATAACCTTTACTTTCTATGATCCCTTTGGTAATTTTTGACGTATAAAGAGTCATTGTCATGACAAGTGCCATCAGAACAACTTGATTTGAATGAACTTGTGGAAAAGACATGAGTACTTTTTGTAAAAAGAGATTTGTGGGTCAATGAAAAAGTAATGAACTGGAATAAACTTGACATAAATGAAAGTAATTTTCCAGAAGTAGCATTAATCTATGAGGATCTCTACATCAAATAGTAATTTTATAAAATAAGAAAAGTTAATAGACAGTTTAAAAGTAAATAGAAGTTTACCCAAAATTTGGAGTGAGACTAAATGAATACAATGGTGAAAATATATGAAAAATAGTTACATTGCTGGATGTTGATTTCTTCCTTTGAATTTTAAATGAGGCATTAGGGAAATCTTAACAGAATCGTATATGTTCCAGCAAATTTGAATAACTTAACAACTGTCACTTTAGAACACAAGTTGAAGTACAGAAATTAAACTTACGTAAGCACTGCGGTACTTCACCGCTCCAGGTACCGTTCCCGACACAGGTCAAGACAGCAGGAAAGGACAGTTCGTACCCCGGAGAACAGATGTAGCTAATACTAAAGCCCCAGTCGAAATTTGTTCCTTCCAGCCTTCCATTGGAGATCTGGGGAGGAGCTGGGCACATAACAGCTGCAATTACATGAAAAGTGATTAGAAACAGCTGTTGAAATATGTGAAAAATAAATAAAGATCATTAGAAGACGCATATGTGCTAATTTAACCTTTTGGAGGACAATACAGTGTGACATGTCTTATTCTCCTGGTTGTGTTTGTGAAACATCCCTGGAATTAGCCCCTCTAAGACACTACTTTTTCTTGGCAACACAATGACTAATGGTTGTCAGAGATTCTTTTACAAAATAGCAAGCTGCCTGACATCTCAGGAAAGGCAAATAGAGGGCAACCTACTATCCAGTACACTGAAACAGATAAATTATTAGTGTTAAGTGAAATTATTTTCCAACAACCTTTACAGGAACTTGGAGGTTGGGTGGTTTGGCTACACATAGTATCAGCATTGTGAGGGAGGAATTTAGCAAAAATCCTCTATTACTCTGAGAACACGGATTGTGGGTCTGGTTACAGTACCCATATTCATTTCTGTAACCATTTAGACTTGTGTGCTAAAACACCCAAAGTTAATAAATGAAAAAATCTAGTCCAAGATTTGGAGTAAGACCAGAAAGAATATCATGGGAGAGTACATGAAAAATAGCTACATTTGTAAATATTGATTTTTTCTTTGAATTTTAATAAGGCATTGGGGTTCTTGAAAGAGGAGTCACCCTCATATCTCAGTCCATTGGCAGATATCCGTGGGTCTTCACAACTGATGATTATCCCTATCGGATCTGTGCTTTTACATTTTAAAAAATATATTTTGTCTAAATTATTTTAAGTTGTCCTGAAGTGAAGGTTGGTTGGATAAGGCAGAAGAAAGTAGTGAAAAAGGAGCAAAGATACTTAGAAGTTAAAAAATGAGACACAATTTTAATTTCAGAACCTAAGTCTTGTTAATATTATAAGTTGATATGAATTAATGAATGAATGAAACAACTTCTAAAATATTAAATGTATGTGCATATGTTTGAATATACTAACTATGTATTTATAGTGACATATTTTGGAAACTGTATAATCCAGAAAGTATAAGCTCTTTTAGATTATAGTTATCAGGGAGACATTAAACTCAATTTGCAGACATTTAAAAACATATGAATGAGAAATCTCAATTGATACAACAAAACTTATGAAAATATAAATTGATATATTATGATATTCTACAAATAATCATAAAAGTAGGTAAAAACTATGAAATTATATCAAGTGGGATAACACAGTTTAAAATAGCAACTGTACTTCAGTATTGATTAAAAGAATAATACTCGAGTCTACTTCTTTTTAAGAAACAGATACTCCATTGCTTGACATAAACTACAGTTCTAGGAATCAGGTTGATTTTTTCTCAAAGTTGAGAAAGTATTTTTCCCCATCCTTGAGTAACTTGACCTTAGGGACTCAACACATTTGAGTTAGAATTCATTAAGGTTACACTGTTTTTCAGATATTCACCCGTCAATAGAAGTAACAACGATGATCATGAACTAGAATACATTATACCTTTGTTCTCTCTGTTGCATTAAAGGTCATTGTCCTTACTCACAGTAAGATACAATGTTTTTGTCAAAATATTTTTAAATCACATATATTAAAAGTTTTTTAAAAAACTATCAGTTTTCAGAACCAAAAAAATAAAATGAAACAGAGTAAAAACACTTTATTTAAATGTACTATACAATCACATAAAAATTAGAAAGTATATTGAGCTTACCCCAAATGATCTTACCTCTGCAGGTCGGCATCACTCCGCTCCATGTGCCATTCGTAGTACAAGTTCTGATTCTGGAGCCATTCAGCTCCATTGTGTAGCCCGGCTGGCACATGTAGGAGACGTTTTGTCCAACTACGTAGTCATCGCCGTATCTCAGTCCATTGGCAGGTGTGCCTGGGTCTCCACAACTGATGACTATCGGCATTGGGGTAGAAGAGCAGATGGTTAATGTGTCACGTATTTAATAGAGAGCAGTAGTAAGCATATGGCATCCTTAATACGTAAGTAGGGAAAATTAGTTACCATGTCATGGAACACAGGCGTATTTTAACCACATACACCCGTTCTTGATTATGATCAGGTATGCTTGTTATAAATTCTATCTGTATGGTTCAGAAACTGTCATTTAGACTCTAAAAGGCTAGGTTAATATGCCAGTGTGTTGTAAGAGCTCTGTGGCTATAACTTTCAGTACATGACTACAAAGAAATCATCACATAGAATCAGATTCCTAATATAATATTTGAAGTCTTTATTCCTATACATGGTTGCTGGCATCTTTAATTAATCAGGTTTCTTGGACTGACCCAATATTTTCCATACAACATCACTCAATTGGATATTATAATAGCTTTTAATTAAAATAATGCTAAGTCAAAAAAGCATATTTTATTCAATACATACATGAGCTTATCCCATACAGGATGGTATGTCTGGATTGTGGGTTCACTGCAATAAATCACCTTCTTATTTCTAATACCCAGGCAGAAAAACAAATGTCAAGAAATGATGGCCTCTCTTCTACGATACCCTTGCTCTCTGGGTGGGGGATGAATGTGAAGTCTTCAGAGGGTTTCAGCACAGGCCAAGCACAGCTACTGCTGAAGTTTACCCCACAGCTCCCAGAATACATCATTTCTGACCCTCTACATTGGCAGTCGGCTCCCACAACGAAAGCACAAAAGCAGTGCAATGGGAACCATTCTCCACTGCTGACACATGAAAAGGCCAGTGTCCCTCAGCAGCAGCGGGCATGGACAGGTGAGGCAAAGCCGAGGATATCAGGCTGTGCAGAGTGAAAAGCCTTGAACACAGTCCAAGAACTGCAAGAAGCAGAATGCTCAGGACCAAGGAGCCAAAACCCTCAGCAGCTGTCCCAGTGTCCCAGTAGACTTCAGCAATGAAATACAGATTCACAGGTAAAGTTCTTAAGAATTTAGTGTGGGCATCAAACAGCATTAAATGCTAAGCAGAGGATCCTTCCAAGCACAGAACTCTTAGCTACACTGGTCTCATGCCCACAAGTGTGATTCTATGCACAATAAAATTCTGTATTTCCTATACCATCTAAAAGCGTTCAAAATGACTGGCGAGAGCTTAGAAAGTACAAATAACAGAAAACACAATTTAAAAATAAAATGTAACCAAGATTATAAATAAGCCACAAAGTGTTAACTGTTTATGAGACGCAAGATTTAAGCATGATTTAAGCAATACACTGGCCAAAAGTTTTCAGGCTACTAAGAAAAATAAAGATACAAGTTATGCTATTTTTGTGGAGATAAGAACATACAGTATGTTTGTGTTTTAGTCTACTGAACACTTTTGCTTTTAAAGGAGGAAATAATTTTACCAGATAAACCTGGTTTGTTCCTTCTCGCTCCCACACCCATCTTGAATTTATTCAGAATAAACTGAACCATGAAAAGACATTAACAGTGCTTCAGTTAGGCTGTATTTTTTTTACTGAGTTTTATGAATGGCAAGTTTCTTGCATAGTATTCTGATCTGTGGAGCCCAAGAAGTTTTAAGACTAAGACTATGGCATTTAAATTAAAGAAAAATGTTAGGACCTTCTACTTGATAATTCCAGAGCCCTCAAGAAAGTTGAGGAGCTCAAACTCATTGCGTCTTTTTGTCTGACTTCTATGAAGTGTTTTGTGGATAAAAAGGCTTCACTTCCAGTGATTTTTGATGAGGAAAATACTTTTTTAAAACATACAAACAACTGAATTGGATAGGAAATCAAAAACTTCTGTTCATTAACCAAAAGTGGCATTTCATTTGCAATTTCAAACTTTCGAACCACAGAGAAATGTTTGTAAACCTTCATTTCATTTACTTTGCTTTACTTTAAGATATTTTGCATTTAAATCCTTATTCCTAATTAGGAAGGGGAAACAAGAGCAAGAACCTGTACAAATTGTGACTTTCTGCGCAGCGCTTTCACAGACTGAATTAGAATCTTGGCAAGAAGGAGGAGCCAGCCAGTTCGGAGGGCACATGAGCTGAGATACAGCTAGCAAAAGGGAAGACAGAGGATTTATTTCATACATCCCCTAGGAAAGAGCCGTGCGTATTGCGGCAGCACCATGAATGAAAAGTCTGACAATAACAGCTTCAGAAGAGTTTGTTGGTGACTTCCTAATGAAGTAAAGGCCAGTCAAATGGCAGTTTCCCATAGCAACGGGCTTTGTAAACAACACCTGCTATGCAAGTCAATTCATTCACTACAGCTGGTTCTCAGCAAGCTAAAAGGCTTTGGGGGCTTTTAAGGCAAAACCTTAGAATGACAGTTCTTTAGGGCTTCAAACAAAAATTTGGAGACATCAGTGCTTGTTAAGGATTCTGTGGTTTATTTCTGGAAAATCCTTAAGAACACCACAAAATCCTAAATATACATCACACATACAGAGAGACACACATATATACTTGCAGCAATAGATTCCATAAAGACATAGATTGACTCCTTCCTATGCTGCTCTATTCCCAGAGCCTAGTCTAATGGATGATTCATTATGAAAGATTAAATATCTGTTTGAAGAATAAGGAAGGTAATGAGGACATGAAGGAGGGGTTAAGTTATCAGTTCAAATTCTCCAAAATGCATACATTCTTTTAAAGTTTTGAATTCTGTGTTGTGGAAGGTTTCTCATTACTCACAAAGCTGATGCACATTTAGCAATATTTGTGATAAATGTAAGTATGCAACTTCTACAATAAAGGTGAAACACAGTTGTGCTAATTCTTGTCAGTCTTTGCCACTTCAAAACTACTTTCTCTTTTAACTTCTTATTGTTGGCATTATAAATTTGTATTTTCAATAAAAGATGACATCTCCCACAATTTTTATAAACATAATTCCTTTTAACTCAATATCTAATGCATGTTTTTCCATGGTATTCTGCAAAGATCCATGTAACTTATTTTAATGACATAATATTGCCTCATTTAGATGTATATGTAACATACTTTATATAGATAAACTCTTATGAATTGATGTTTGAGTTATTTCATCGCTTTGCCCTTTCAGATAATGCAGTAGTAAGTATGATAATAGAGGCATCCTTTATACAAGTGCTTTGTTTGCTTCTCAACTCAAGATCCGACAAGAGCTCTGCTGCAGCAGAATGTAATTCCAGACACGTGGCAAGCCATTCTTCTCATAATAATTCTGAATTTACCCCTCCTGGAAACAATCTAATTCAGAATTTTATTCCTTTTAGGTCCCAAGAAAGTAGGGTTGCTCAACCTTAACTTTGATACAGTTAACATGTGGGACCAAGCAATTCTTGGTTGAGAGTGTGGAGGTCCTGGTATTCTAGGGTTCTCAGTAGGATCTTCGGCATCTGCCTGCTAGACCTTAGTAGCATCCCTCAGCCTTGTGCTGTGATAACCGAAAGTATCTCCTGATATTGCCAAATGTCACCAGGAAAGCCAAATACACACTGCATGAGACTCACTACACTGAGTAATAGCTCTCTCTTATGATGGTTTTGATCTAGCATGCTCCTCAGAACTCTCATATGCTCAGAGGTAGAGCTTTTGGAAGGTGATCGGATCACTGAAGTGGAGAATCACCAGGGAGTTCATCCATGAATGAATGCAGTACTGAATGTGCCCTGAGGAGAGAAGCCCTGGCTCAGGTGGGTCCCTGGAAAGGTAACCCGGATAGTTTGTCTCCCTCCTGATGTGAGCAGCTTCTCTCTGATTCCTAGCAACCATGACATTAAGCTTTCCTCCACCTTCCACATCCCCTGCTTGCTGTAGCCAGTTGACTATGGACTGAGACCTCTGAGAACCATGAGCTAAAATGAACCGCCCTTTCTTAAATCAGGTATTAGGGACTCTGTCCCAGTGAAGAGGAAATAGACTGAAAGTAACTAAGGCATGCCTCCATGAGGAGATTTCGATTATTTTTGGCCGTCTTTCACTCAGTTTTGTGACTGGGTATTTCCCAGACTTCTCTTGTATGAGGCCAGCCCTACCTCTGATCCCATACCATACAAGACAAAAATCTTTGAGAATTCTTAGGCTTCTGGCTAAGAACCAGTAAGGTGCTTCCCACATTGGTTTTCTGGAAAATTATTGAGACAAGACAATGAGGACATTTCTTAAAATTAATCCTTATCCCACTGGCAAGCTGTGATCTGTCAGGGGTTATGACTTCCCAAAATGCCATGTGTGCAGTGGGCTCTCCATACCGGAAGCAGCCCTGTCTGGTATACACAGAAAGTTGCAGCCGATACTTCTGCAACTATGTCCTATAAGTATTTTTGGGCCAACAAAATGTATTTTTGAATGGGTTCTTACTTGTGCTTAGTTTTAGATCCTCTCAATTTGAACATTGTAAAAAACATCTTCCCCAAATGTTAAAAATCAACATACTGTTTTGAGCTACCTGATATTACAGCCAGTGTTTATTTTTTTCCAGCTTTGTTTAGTGACATGCACACTATGGTTCCTCTGCTAACCTATGCATGACATTTGCATGCATAAACTTAATTCATGATATAATCTCTTCCTGCCCAGCTTTAACCTCAGCACTGCTAGTGGGTTTAACAGGGACCTGACTGGAGTGGTAAGATGTGTGCTGGGAAGAAGAAGACATTTGGCTTATAAATTTTCCATGGTAAACTTTAAGAAAAAGATAAATCTAAAAGCAATTCAGAAGCATTTCTAAATTCATTCATGTGGGCACAGCAAATCACAGCTAACACATCTATACGCTTTTAAAAGTAACACAGGAGGTGTGTGTATGTGTGTGTGTGTGTGTGTGACAGAGAGAGAGAGAGAGAGACAGAGACAGAGACAGAGAGAGAGAGAGAGACAGAGACAGAGACACAGACAGAGACAGAGAGAGAGATGCTGGGAAACCAGGCAATTAAAAGACATATTTGCAAATCATCTTACTAGTAAATTTTCAGAGGGACACAATGCCTGGAGCACCAATGCTGTATCACTTGCCAATCTCAGCTATTAGAGAACTTATGCACTAGACTTAATTTTCATTTCTTGGCAGAATCTAACAATGTTGGGTTTTGTGCAACTATTTCACTAGTTGCATCCATCAGAAATATATACACACAGTCCTCTTCAGATTTCATTTAATAAGCAAATCTTAACCAGTGGTAACCAGTGACAGAAATTATATAAGAAGTAAAAACAGTAACAGTTAGAATGGAAAGAAAAAAGGAAGATTTGATTTGGTGCTATGGTTTAAGTATTTGTGTCCCTATATAATTCATGTGGAAACTTACTGGGCAGCGTAAGAGTTTTTCAAATGTGGACTCTTAGGCAGCTGACTAACTCAAGGGCTAGGGGAAGCAGCATTTTGATTCTTCTGCCTTCTACTATACGAGCACATAAAATAGAGTTACATCTTTGAAGCAGACAGCAATCTTCAGGACAGACCATCTGCTGGGCAGTTTGGTCTTGGACTTCCTAGCTCCCAGAACTGTGAGAAATAAATTTTGTTCTCCATAAATTACCCTGTTTAAATGTGTTGTGAGGGCACAGTACAACTAGATGAAGATGCATAGACTTCACAACTCGCTATCAGAGTCTTGACCTAGAAATCCATTCATTTCGAATTCACATTTAGGTCTTTACATATGGCCACCATAAAAACAGTAAAAAGCCAATAATTTAAATAAGAATTTATTTAAAATGTATATTTTCCTTATATTTAATACTTTGGCATTCATGAAGAATAATTAAATTGAATGAAAAATTTAGCTCATTAGTATAGTGAAAAATTATTGTTTAGCATTGGGCTTCTCAGGTATTCAAAAAGGTCTTTAAATACTTTGATATCTTAGTGTCCTAATTATGTAACGCATCTTTAGGACAATCCCCAAAATTGTAAGACTCTTTTAAATATATCAATCACATACTTAAAATAACTTTTCCTGAAAATTAATGAGAAAAAATCTGAAGTACTGATTTGAATTCAATGTGCTCTTCCCCACATAAATGCTATCAGTATGTAAGATTTTTAAACTGCGGAAATGTAGGCTGTTTTAATTTCCATGAAAATATCTCTAGTTCTTTTTGGTAGGTAGTATTTGTTTTGCTTTGTTTTGGTTTTCACTTTTTTTTGTTTTTGTTTTGTTTTTGCTTCCTGTTTGAGTTGTTATGAGGGTGTTAGATTTATTTTTCTTTCTTTTTTTCCCCATTTAAAAAAAAAAAACTGGTAGAAATTCCTAGCTTTTATATAACAGTAATTCATTATTGAAAAGTTAATGCTTGAATTACATTTTCCAATGCAATATTTCTCTTTAAAGAACTGACAAAGAAATGGACTTTCTTTAATATTTTGATATGCTATTAGTAACTACTGTGTTTGCAGCTAAGAATTATTAACTTGATTAAAAATCCTGAGAGAAAAATGAAGGCCATTTAATGAAAAAGCCAAGACCATTTCCAGTCACAGGAGAGCAGATGTTTACTTAACTTTACTAAAATTGAAAAACAAATTTAAATAAAAGATGGAGGTGTTCCTCCTTGAAGAAACAAAAATCATTATTCATCGTCTCTTTTACTCACGCTCTTGAATAACTATAGACTGGAAATGCAGTACATACCAGGACCTATGTGCTATGTCAGCTTTGAAATGATAGGCTCTACCTGCAAGTAATTTAAAGTAGAATTAGAATGGCAAATCATGTATTCTGATAGCAAAAGTAATATTTTCTATATTTCTATCAGTTAGCAATTATTTACTGGCTGCAGTGCACTATCCTAGTGGGTCAGTCAGTGAGATAGACAGACCCAGTTACACATGCTCCTTAAATTTTACAGTTTAGAGGCACAGGTATTTGCCAGAAAAAAGTTATATAGGACAGAGAGATAAATTATGAATGAAGGATATGAGGAGGAAGTGTCCTAAGAACACGTTTTATCAAATGTATCATCTGAGCTAATATAAAAAGTTGAATTATTTTTTGTTGTTTTCATCTTTTTGAGACAGGATTTCACTACGCAGTTCGGGCTGGCCCTGAACTCACTTTGCACCCCAGGCTGGCCTTGAACTCGCAGAAGTCCTCCTGCCTCAGCCTCCTGAGTGCTGAGGCAGGAGGGCCACCACACCTGGCTGGATAAGAATTTTGAAGGCTCAGATACGATAGTGTCGTATGTAAATAATAGTGCATATCTGTTAATTGATAAGTTGTTCTGAGTTATAAAACTGACATATTCTCCAACTTAGTAGGAGGACTTTTGGTCCACTTCAAAATGCAGTAACAAGAAAAGAACCAAAATAAGAACAGGGAAAAATAATGACAAGCATGCAAAAAACAGATTTCAAAGCAATAGCATCAATCAACCAAGCTCAGCAATGCTTGAGTGATGGAAACAAAGTACAAGAGGACCATGATTGCCCCGTTGCACTGCCTTCAAAAGCTTCAGAGGTGCCGTGCAAGTAAAAGGAAACCAGGGAGAGGCTAGCAGACTCCCTGAGGGGACAGGAAGGGGATAAGAGTCTAGAGGGAAAGGTGGAGAGAGTGTACAGGACGGGACATTGAGGAGAGCACTGGAAGAGAAAGATCTCTGTGGAGATAGGGCAGGAACTGCTGGAGTAGTCAGCGGAGTACAGATCAGCTTGTAAAATAACGGCTCAAGGTAGGGGCTATTCTCGTGGACTTCCTGGCCCGTGTACCCAAATATTCCCCACGACCAGCATTGCTACTCTACAGCAGTACATTTGCTATAAACAATAAACCTGCATTGACATTGTGCAGCTCTTCATTTAAAAAAATAAGCAGCCATAATTATCCAGTATAGATTAGTGTTGTTTTTTATGCTGGGGATCCAACCCTGAGCTTCACAAAGGTAAGGTACGTGCTCTACCACTGGGTTACATCTCCAGCCCTCATTGTTCTATTCCATACATACACATGAATTTATGTAACATTAAGAACTGAATATAGTGAATCACCTATCAGAACTGATTTAACATAACCAATCACACACCAGAACTTCCTATAATTGTTCCATAACTAGTAAATAATTAATATGTTGCTATGTTTTTTATTTAAAATGTCCTGCAAAATTCTCCTGTGTTCTGACACTTTTGGAAGGTGACTGGATCACAGAAGCACTATAATCATCAGTGGCTTAATCCATTCATAAATTCATAGCTGATTGTGCTGTTAGAAAGTGGTGCTTGGTTGCAAGACTTAGGACACTGAGAGTATGACCTGGAAGGATGTGTTCCTGTCTCTGGCTCTTTTTCTTTCTCTTGCTTCCTGACTATGATCTGTTGAAAGCGTTCCTCCGCCAGACCCTTCTATCATCTGTTTCCTCCTAGGAGTCAGCTGACCATGGGCTAAACCCTCCAACACCATAAACATCTCCCTGTTTAAATTGTATGTGTCAGGTATTTGGTTCCAAGAGCAAGGAAGTTAACTAATACAGAAAACCGGTACTGGAGAAATGGGGTTATTGGTATGACTAGACCTGATATCTGACCAGGTACCACAGAAGACTTTGGAAATGGTTTGTGGGAACAGTTCAAAGGATTCATAAATGTGGAGAAAGAAGCCCTAGAATATTATAAGCAGAGTGTGATGGGAATATCTGATCATAGGTCAGAAGACCAGAATACTGATAAAAATGCAGGTAGTAGAGACCAAGATTATAAGATTTTAGAAGGAAGTGAGAACTCTTGGAAATTGAACTAGAAATCACTTGTGTTACATTCTGGCAAGGAATTTGTCTACACTTTGCCCTTGTTTTAACTCTATATAGCAGATTTTAAAGGCAGTGGAACAATTAATCTAGTAGAGGAAATTTCAAAGGAGACCAATACTCAGGATGTGGCATGTGTGTTGCTGGATGTGTTTAACCACATCTACAGTGGAAATCCAGAGTAAAAAGCACAACCAAAGCATTTGAAAATTTTACAGTTAGGCTAGAATAAAAACACCATTTAGTACTGGGGCCAAGGAGCACATGGTTGTACTTTTAGTGCTATTAAAAAAATACCAAGTACATTGTGCCAACATAATAAGAAGGATAGCTTTATCACATCTCAAGAGTTTGCCCAACCATCGATCACAGGCTCATGGGATTCAAATGGTAAACTCCTTTGAACAGCTTTGCTTAGAAAAAAGCCCCAGGGAGCCCTGCTCATTCAGGGTGCCGGGTTCAGCCATTTGGGCACTCAAAGGCTATTGCCTCCATGGTCCGTGGTAGTTCCTCTACTGCTTAAGCTGACACTGGCGTCACCCCTGTGGTGATCATTTTACAAATATGCAGGATGCAAGAATTATTGGTTCAAGGGAACTTCCACCCAAATTTCGAAGAAAGGCTTTGGAGGCCAGACAATGTGCTCCTGATAGGACAATGCACAAAGCTATGGGAATGAAACTGCAGGTGCCATGGAGATCCCAGAAAATTAGCGATGCCTGAACACAAAATTTCTGGCGAGGAAACACACAGACCATGAGAGGAACCAGTCCAGTACAGAGGCTATCGGGACTGCAACCAGAAAGGCCACATGGGTTAGGTGCCTAAGCCCTTTAATGCTCACATCTCCCAACCTCATGCCCTGGAGCTTAGACATGGAGATCCAGGACTCAATGTTCAGCCTCCTGTTTTTCAGTCTTGCTTTGGAGATATTATGTTGTTTCTCTCTATTGCTCCCTTTTAAAATGGGAAAATTTATCCTATACCATTGTATTTAGAATTAAATAACTTGCTTTTTTAACATTAGAGTGGTTTACAGCTAATAATACCTTGAATCTCAGAATAGGCTTTGACTTGAACTTTTGAACAGTGCTGGAGTTACTAATACTTTTCAGTCTTTGAGATGAAATGCATTTTATTTTTATTTATTTATTTTGAAATGCATTTTATACAGTCCTATGAACATGAGCCTTTGGGAGCTAGGGGTTTAATACCATGCTTTAAATCTAAAATGTCCCCCTATAGTCTCAAGTATTCAGAGATGGTGCCTTTGGAAGGTAATTGGATCATGGATCAAAAAAGCCCTCCTTCTTTAATTTGTGTGTATGAGGTATTAGGTCCCAACAAAGAGAAAGCCGACTATTTCAGTATGTCTTTTGAAAAATCAAGTTGCTTATTGATTTGTGATAAACTAACAAAATAAAGCCGTATCCTTTGCATTTTTAATGTTGATCACTGCTGAAGAGTCATAGTTCTTGAAATTCTACTGAACTATGTATATTTGACAGTATGACATTTGATGATTTCTATTTCTTCTGCCAGCCAGTATAGCACCTTGGTAAGTCAACTCATCCTTAAAGTCACTAGTGTACACTTGAACTATAACACTATCGTATTTTAACCTGAAAGATAATAAAGTCATTCAAAATCTTGCATGGCTTTGTTAAAAATAAAATGTATATTTACATACTCAAAACTTTTCTTTAAAGAATCATTTTTAAATATTGAATAAACACTTACTTGTACAGTTAGGTAAACTTCCAGACCATGTCCCATTGGCAGTGCACTGTCTAACTGAAGGCCCAGAAAGAATATATCCCTCCACACAGGAGTAGATGACCGAACTGGAAAATGTCGTGCCATCAAGTCGAAAGACTTTCCCATTGGCTGTGGTTCCTGGGTTGCCGCACTGCACCGCTATAACAAGATGTTTAAGCAGGTATAAAAATCACGCAATTAGAAATCCTTGTAAAAGCAGCTCATGACTACAGAAGACTTTCAAATTACCCAAAAGGGCATTAAAATCTTTCAAGATAAGTGGTGTGCTCTCTTTTAAAAGTTGCTGAAACTCAAGATGAATTTAAATTGATTTTATTAGCCTAATTACTGGGATAAATTACTGGGAATAAGTCATAATAACAGAGCACTTAAGACTGTTTGTAGGTGCTTTAGCAAAAACTTCACAAAGTGATTACTTGAAGAGTAATGTGTTTGGGTACCGGAAAATCTTTCAGAGAGGGATTATAAGACTCTGTTTAGAAAGCAACTCATGTAAACTTGGAAGCTACGTAACAGTAATATGATGCGATAGAGATTTATTATATTTATGGTTCTGGGGGTGAACAAATATGCAATTTAAATATTGTAAGCATACACATATTTGTATATAAATATATAATTGACTTGCTTTAAAAAGTTATAATCTCTATTTGGGGACCAAAGGATACAACAGATAAATGAAGTACAAAAACAAAGTAACTTAATTCTTATAAGAGCTTTCATGAAGTTTTCAATATATCCCAAACCAGGTACCAAATACAAATTTTTAATGATTAACTATTACATAATATATGCATAACTATTTGTTACCAATGCAATGCAAATACACTTTTAAAGTATCTCAAAAACAGTCATACAAGGGACTGGGGATTTAGCTCACTGGCACAGCTCCTGCCTGGCAAGCACAAGGTCATGAGTTCAATTCCCAGTAATGGAAAAAATAACAAAAAACAATCACACAGCAACTGTAATAGTCAATTTTCTTGTAGTGTCAGAAAATATTTTGGTACTTTACAAAATTTAAGGCTATCTTCATAAATATGAAGAATAATTACAACTTAGGGAAGTGCCATTTATATCACTTGCTGCATCGTAAATATTTTCATGTCATTTGTAGTGGGGTTAGATGTGTATGTTTATGCACTACATTTTACATATGTATACAAAAATCAAACTTTACATAGTAATTTCAAAAAACTGAACATATAGCTAACATTTTTACTGGTTGTCAAATGTAGTCAACGCCTTTCAAAGTAAAACTCTGATCATATTTATTTGTCATGATTCATGATACATAGACCTGATGCAATGGAAGAAGGATTTGTGCATCAATTCCAAAGACTTTCCCATTGGCTCTTGTGCCTGGGTTAAAGATAAAATATATCTTTTGTTTTAGAATGTCACGCAGTTTATGTTTCAAAATCGAAAACCAGTTCCCATTATATTTCTGCAGAATGGAAGAAAGAATTTTGGGAGTCTTTGTGGTTTCCAGCCATAGCTAAATCATGTTGCTATTCCTGAGATCATCTTTAATCCACCCCCTACCTGATGCACATGTTTCTCTCAAAAATATTTTGATGTGAACTAAACTCACATAAAATGAGCTTAAAACAAATAAGGTAAGTGCATTAGCTAAGGAAAGCACTATGGGCACAAAGCAGAGGAAGCAACTACTTTGCCTCTGTAATACGTCTAGGGAAGGAGGATTATGTTGTCGCCTGTGAGTGACGTGTACTCAGATTTGTTACTAGCTAATAAAATCAGCTTTCCTAATGTATACACTCTCCTAATGAGAGTGATTTTCCAGCAGTCAATTGGCCTAATCTAATAAAAATGATAGTTAACACTATTGAACACTTACTGTGTGACTGTGACAACTTCCCTGGTATTGTTTAATCCTCACAAAGATGCTGAGTTAGTATTAATATCATCACTGTTTCTTGGTAGGGAACTAAGCATAGAGAGATTAAGTAACTTACCCAGTGTCACACAGCTAGTTAATGGCAAATAACTTCTCTATTATAAATTCCTAAGAATGATTCTGATTGGACAAAATGTAAACAAAATGGATCATATTCATTAAATGTATTGATGTGCTTAAGCATAATACATATATATGAATTGAATATTTGTTATATAAGATGCTTTAGGGGCTAGGGATTTAGCTCAGCGGCATAATGCCTGCCTGGCAAGTACACGGTCGTGAGTTCAATTTCCAGCACTGGATTAAAAAAAAAAAAGAAAAAAGATGCTTTATGTGATGGTAGTTTATATATTTGCCTTTGTTTTGTTACTTGTGACAATTTTTATGTTAAGGTCACTATATCATTTACATCAAAGTAACAAGTAACCATTTCTAATATGTCCAAATTAATGAAAGTATATGAATGAAAGTATAAATTACTTCTAAATAGTTCACAAAGAAATAAGATCTGATTAAATAATTATATAGGTATATAGTGTGTGTGTGTATGAATACATATTCATTTCAATATTTATGTTAAGGATTGTACTAAACAGTTCTCCAAAACTGAAATGTTATCATTTTAAAAGTAGAAGCAGCCTATTTACTGCTGTTTTATAGTCCTACTTTTCTTTACATCACAATGAGGGTATTTTCTGTCATAAAATTCAGAAACTGGTAGGCTTTCCATGTGGTATACATTGATAATTTACTTACCTAGTTTTATACTGCTAACTATTAAATGTAGTTTAGTACTGTTTCACTTTTCTATTTTTTTGATTATGATATCTAATATGTACACAATTCTTTGCATTGGTAATGTTTTTAAGACAAATAACTAGAAGTGGAATTTCTGATTCATTTTCATTATTGAAACATATTTTTAAATTATTTAAAGTATTTAGCTTTGGACCTACTCAAAATATTATATAATAATATGCACTTGTATTAATAAACATTTTTTAGCACATTCTCTACCATATCATGTACCATAATTTTTGTAGAATTTGTTACTTTGTCAAAAAAAGTTACATTCTTTTTGGGGGGTGGAGGGGGACCGAGTCTCACTATGTAGTGCAGACTGGCCTCGAACTCGTGGCAATCCTCCTACCTCAGCTTTCCAAGTGCTTAAATTACAGGCATGAGCCACCACATCTGACTAAAAACATTTCCTTCTTACTATTTGCTTTGCTCTACTGGTTGGTTAAGCAACTAAAATTATTTTATGTTTTTATTTTGGTTATGTTTCATGCTTCATATTCTGTGAAAATTTTTATATTTTATTGTAAAGTAAACTAATATAATAACAATACAAATCATTTGGAATAAAGAGATTAAATTTTCTTAACTTCATATTTCTATTCTATTATGTGTAAGCATTTCCTTTCATAATTTTTCTCAGGAGAATAACATTTTCCAAAGCTCTGATGGACTATAATTTTAACTTTATTTTTAACTATGAATTATATGATGCGTACTTGCTCATATTGCTTCAGAATCTATAGTCTAATATTTTATTGATTGTGCACTATTAAGCTGTATAAACATGCAACTGCTTATATGATATTTTCCTTGTACCAGATTGCTACCAATTGTTGGTAGTTGGAAATAAGTAGATATAAAAGTTTATTCTCATGATATTTCCTATTAAATTTACTTTCTTTAGAAAAATTATTCTTCGCAAGTAGTGTAATAAATCAATCAATAGATATAGTCTATGTATTTTATGTATTTTTACTAAATTACTCATATTACAAATAAGTTTGCAATATTCTAAAATTCTACTTTTCCTGCAGAAACAGCAAAATTTCAAGTCACCATTTTAAGCACCGGTGAAACATGATGTGTGGATGTTAATTCATCATTTTCTGATTAGCAGTGCTCTGGAATTTATTCTATACATTTCTTTTGTTTTTTGCTTTTCTATATTTTCTACTCATATCTTTTGCTCATTTATCTACTGAAACTTGTTCATCTAAGTGATATTAATAGATTCCATTTATGAGAAAAATATTCATTATATTTGCTACAACTGAGCTTTCTCTTATCTGGAATATAATGTCAATAAGGTAATGTCAACAGCAGTCTGCATTTCATCTCTAAAGTAGCTCATAGCTCATCTAATCAAGGTGCTGACTTAGATATCACTCATATATAATGTTGCATGCACAATGATGCCTATAAAATCCTTCTGGAGATGTTGCTTTTGTTAAATAGTTTTAAAAAATAAAGTTGTCAGTCCAGTGTGCTGTAGTGTATTTTGTTGTAGCTGTGTTTTCTAACTCTTCTCCCTGCTTCAGCTAACTTGCAACTCTCAAGATCATTAGAATCCTTCGAATTAAAAACGATAACTATCTTTCCTAGTATGTGGTCATTCATTTTAAACATAATTAAAATATTTTTAAAATAGAATCAATAAAAAACCACTCATATTTTATTGAGAACTATTTTCTATTTACAAACTGATATGTTTAGTATTACCTCAAATTTGCTTTATAAATAGCATTGCAAGTTTATTCTTTGAAATTGAACAATCACAAATATACAATTTAAACCACAAGAATAATTTTCAGCAACGTTTCACTCCTGGCCAAACTCTGGAAGGTATAATCATGCTAATTCTAAATCAATCTGAACAAACAGGCACTTTATTCAAACAATCTAAATCTGATCAATTCTAGTAACTACCAGTTGTACTGTACAAATACAAATTTTACTTTCCATCATGTTTCTATATTTTCTGTTCATATAAGCTTGGAAAGTAAGATACATACTGAAAGAACAATTTATTTTTCTCTACTATCTGCAATAAATATAAACCTTTTAATTTTTTACTTTTTAACTCTAAATATATGTGATGTGGTAAGCAGCTTTTGTATACAATAACAATGAGAATTTTTAAATATAATTATTCCTTGTCAGTTCTGTTAAAGCATGGTGTCTCTAGAAGTAAAATACTACTCTTTTTATTTCATGGTTGAAAGCTGGAAAGGACCATTATCTTAGAAGCACTCCACTAAATTAGAATGCACATAAAATTCCAGGATTCTCAATGTATTTAGTTTCTGCATGAGATTACCTTTGCATTCTGGCTGCCTTCCGGTCCAACTGCCATTGGCTAAACATGTTCTTTCTTCAGAGCCATGAATGATATAACCCGTATCGCAAGCAAAACGTACAGTACTTTTAGTTCTGAAATCGCTCTCCTGTCTGGAACCATGACCTGGAGTACCCGGATCGCCACATGTGCCAGTAGCATCACCTGATAAGCAGGAAAGTTCAAGTTAATTGATTTCAGTAAACATATAGTAAGTTCATGCTTTAAGCCATAATCTAGCAAGCATTTATTTTTGTGCATGCTGTGTTCCGTTAACATGAGACTCTGAGTAAAATTATAATTCATATTTCCCCAGTGATTCCAGTAATAAAAAGTCTACTGATAAAGAAAAGAGTTGAGGAATGTGGTGTTGTTTTGCTTTTTATGATATTTGGGGACATCCAATAGGGTATAGGTATTTTATTAATATTTCAAGAAGCTAAGTGGTAACAACATAGTAAATATACACCTGACAGACCTGCAGGCTCAAAATAAAACTAAAATCAAAATCTGGATTCTACAATTTATATTTTTCCTTCTCTGATTTTCCTAATTACTGATAATTGTTTTATGGTTGTTACCGTAGAACTGTGCAGTGCCTTGTAACTCTTCAGATAGCCTAACATTTTTCCTTGATTTTCTCTACCAGAGACTACTGACCAACAATCAATAGGATGCATATTTTCATATATGAAAGCACACAGATAAATGACAAAGCATCAAAAATTAGAAACTTAATTTTTAGTAAAGATTTCGTTCAGTTTCTTATTTCATTGTTGAAAATTTACTCAGTCTCAGTGATTTTCTCACATCGTAAATATCTGTAATCAAAGGTGGCTTAGTGTTAGTATTTATTGAGATGGGAGGGAGAGGAGAGAGAGCGGGAAGACAGGGTAGTTGAATACATAAGCACCCAATATGCTGTCTTTCTAGATGGCACTTTTTTTAACTTCGACAGCTTTTCCAAAAGCTCTTTGTTATGTGGAATTCTTCCTTGCATCTCATTATCATGCACTGAAATTTTAATAACCACATGAAATTTTAAGGCAGGTATTTCACTTTTAACCAGTTACACACATTTTGTTTAATTCGCTAGCAAGTTGTTAAAGCACTGGTGTCTGTGTGTATATGAGCATGTGCTTGTGTGTTTTTTATATAATCAGTTCTCTGAGGTTATTGTTCTGAATTACTCAAAGACTGGAAGTCTCATGAAAGTCATTTTTCTGATCACATTTTTAAATGATAACTTTAAAAATTTGTTGACTGAGTGTAAACTACCAGTTACTTCTCAGAAATTAACCAACAATTACAAAAACATTTGGTACCAGAGTAACCATCTCAAAAATTATCCCTTTAAAAGCAAAACAAACTACCAATAAAAGGAAAAACAACTACTAGTAAGTTACCAGCAGGATCTCCACATGAGTAAAACAATTTAAAATTAACGACGTATAAATGAAAACTAACAGGCAGAAAAATAAGCAAAATATCTATTTAATGGGTAATAATAAATAGTATCAACTAGAGAATCATATTACATCTAAATTTTAAATTATATTGCTAAAGACAAGTATTCGGTTAATCATCTTAGAAAAAATTCATGGAATACTCTCAACAGATTCTTAATTAAAATATCTTAAATATTAATTTATTCAAAGATAACTACTGAGGTTGTAAAAAACTCCAAAATTTTATGTTGCCTTTTAGTAATATACAAAGTTAGGACATGAACATCTTTTATAAATCTTGTTAGGTTGTCTAATTCCAAACATTTATTTTTAATTATGCTGCTAAGTAATCAATTGCTTAGAAAGTTAAACAGAAAAACAATAGTCTGACAGAAAATCATTGCCTTCTGAGAAAACTGTATTTTATATCTACAAAAATATAATAGCTACTTAACCTGAAGCAGTTTCATTTTTATTTAAAAAAAAATGCACTTCACGCAGGGTAGCATCCTAAAGCTCTGTAACTCCTTCCATTACACACTACACAGTTCAAAGTATTCACCTGTAATAATTTATCTGGAGATCAGTGTTAATTTGCCTCAGATTTACATCTCTTAAAATATTCCTAATAATGTGCAAGTAAAGTTTCAACTTCTCTCACAGAATTTTTACAAAAGAAATGTATTACTTCTTTAGATTTTGTTTATGTATTCATAATGGTGTGATTTCCAACACGCATTGTGCAGTTTCCAAAGTGGTACCTGAACAGTGAGGCTGTGAGCCGCTCCAGTGCCCGTTCAACTGGCACGTCCTCGATGACAGGCCGAGAAGGGAGCGCTTTCCCGTGCAGGTATAGTGAACGGTAGACCCGAAAGTATACTTCTCGCCAGACAGGACTGCATTAGGAGGAACGCCGGGGTGTCCACAGTCAACCACTACAATACATAATTATTGAATATAAAATTTTTTTATATCTCCTATCGAACAACCTGAACGAACTTGTTTATAAAACAATGAGGAAATAAATATTCTACACAACATTGAAAAATTTCAGAAAATTAAGATCTCTCCATGAAAGTTGCCTTTTTTTTTTTTTTAAATTTAAAGCAGGTTCTCACTATTTAGTTCAGGCTGATCTTGAACTTGTTCATGTACCCCAGGCTGGCCTTGAACTCATGGGCATTCTCCTGCCTCAGCCTCTTGAGTGCTGGGACTACACGTATGCACCACCAGGCCCAAGAGTTGGATTTCTGAGTTTATATGAAGTTTACAGTTCTAGGAGCTTTTGTGTTAATCTAGTCATCCTAGCAATGAGTTCAAAAGAAAGTGATAAATAAGCATAAAACTATTAAAATGATTATGACAAGTCCTTGGCATTTGTGATTATGTGCCTGCACATGTGTATAGTTGGGTATGAAGTGTGTATGTGGGTATGACAAGGACACACAAATGAGGGAGAGGAGTGGGACTGGCTAAGTAAGGGTACAAGAAGCCATGTAGAACTCAAAGTGAGGCCCTGCAGAAATCATGAAGAGTTTTGAGAGTAAAGGAGACAGAATGAAGACAGATATATGCTTCATAAGCAAAATTATAAGCTAGTGTCATTCCATGACCAGTATCTTATGCAAAGAAAATATTCAGTAGCTTGTCATCTAAAATGCTGCTAAGTATACAATATTATAAGTTAAAAGATTATGGAGTATTTTTCAGTACCTAGCAGTAGGTAGGGTGAACAGTGAATGCCCCCTTCTAAATGGACTTGGAAACTAAACAATGAAATATGTGTCTAGAATATCAAACAGCATATTATGGGAAGACAAATTCACTAAAACTTTTGAATAGATGGCACACTATCAAAAAGTATTATAGGAAATAAAAAGACAAAAAATAGAGTTAAGAAAATATGAAGAACTTTAGGATTATATAGCCTATAAAAAGATTCCTAAATGTAATGAAATCGCTACACAAAGCTGTGTAAGTGAACGACTCCATTACACTAATCTACTGAAACAATAGGTCTCAAATACCAAGTCAGTCTACTAAATAATTTGCATGAAATAGGAAATTTTATGGACACAGTACAAAATTTTTGTATCTTTGTTAATCTACCAGTGTTGTCACTAACTTTTACAAAAATCCACCTCATGAATGTAAAGGAAATACCTCTGAATAAAACATTATTGTAAAATAGTCTTACAATGGAGCAGTTTAATATAACCAAAAATTAGTTGTGTGGTGATTTCTTGGTAAGTCTTCATTTTGTAAAGTTATTCTCTTTTCTCTCACATCAAAGTTTCCCAAAGTCTTTCAGTTTGAGATTTGTCAGTTGACTAAAACTCCAGAATTTATCCACCTCTGTCTTTACCAAATTTTGTTTTATTTCTTTTACATTATTTTTCTTACTGTACATTTTAATTATATGTATTTCTACTAAAATTTATTTCTACAACTCCTAAAACAACATATCACAAAGTAGCTTCATGCAATGCTCACTGACTTGAAAGGTGTGTGCCTTAATAATCGTGTCTGTATATGATGACTATTGAACATCCATAGATTTTAAGTAACATCTTTGTTGAAATACCCAAGTATTCTGAAGCAATGATTGTTCCTTACCATAAGATTTATTTTACCTCAAATAAAATTTTAAATATTAACAAAAATAAAAATATGCTTGCTCCTTAAGCACATTAATAAACGTTATAGCATATAAAATCTACTTGCTTTCATAGTCTATTTGCTCTCTTAAAACTCAAAATTAGAGATGACAGAGAAATATTTAACACATTAATGCTAAGAAAGATGGCAATTGAATGTTTTGGCAAATATGGGGAAGTGTAGTTTCAAAAACAAGAAGACAATTAATTCTGATACATAGCTCTAGCTATGTTATAAAGACATTAAACATTCATATTGCTTCCATAATATTTAGGAATAATTCACATTATCTACTTACTGATACATTCTGGTAAAGGTTTGTCCCACTGTCCATTTGGTTGACATATCAAAACTGAAGATCCAAATAAAAAGTATCCAGGATTGCAGTCATAAAATACCACAGTGCCATAGGTGAAATTTCCATGTTCTATTTTACTTTCTCTTTTGGAGTTGGCTGGAATTCCAGGATCGGAACAGTTGACCACTAAAGAGTAACAAAATTTTAAGATAGTTTTGGGATAATATAGAGATACTTACATAGAGCTCTATTGAAATTTAGAATCTTAATTTCAGAGATAAAAAGAATCCAGTAAACAAAAAATTCTGGAATCTATAAATGATAGATAAAGCAGTGAAATCAGTATGGTTGAAAATACAGAAAAACAGAAAAAGATTTGGTAAATTTTCTGACAATGGCAACAGCACAATAATTATGCTGAGCACCGATTTTTTAAAAAAATATATCATTTAAACTTTTGTTGAACCACAGAACAAAAGTATAGAAAAATGATAATTTGTATTTTATGAGACAATATAAAGGTCACTATATTTCTTTGCAAAATGAAAGGACAAAAGGCAGGACAGAATTTTCTTTAATCTATTTCTATTTAGAAAAGAAGTAAATATTCTATGCAAGAGTCATGGAAAACCAGGTCCCAAAGACAGTTTTTCCAAAAATATGACAAAAATGAATGCAGAAGGTAGGCGTTATCAATTATGTAGCAAACTGAGGGTAAGAATAATCTTAAGGACTCTTTATAGATGATTACAAAGATATACAAGCTAAAGTTAAGTACAAGTATGATCCAACTGTTTTAACTTCTAAAAATAAGTTAGCCATTTATGAAAATGCAGAGAATTACTAATGAGATGACATCAGTGCTAGAGCTTTTGATTTCATTAGTTAAACATTTTCCATTTTTCCCCCAAGCTGTTCCAGATGCACTATCTTTGTTTACACAGATACAATAATGGATGCCCCAAACCAGTTCATGGTAAGACCTTTACCTCTGCACATAGGTGGAGGATGGCTCCACTGCCTGTTGGCTTGGCACTGTGCTTTGGTGGGGCCTTGCATGAGATACCCAACGTTGCAGGAGAAGGTCACCACGTCGTTAAAGTTGAACCCATTTCCACTTGTTCTCCCATAAATTGGACTTCCAGGGTGACCACAGCTAACAGCTGGTACCAAAAGGTGTAGGAGAACAGACAGAAAAATTATTTAGCTCTCAATCATCACCTGACAATGAAGCTTAGTCATTTCAATCCAGGCAGAAACTGCACCTTATCTGTTGACATTCAGGTAAAGTATTTGTACTAATACAAAGGAACAAACTGCATTAAAATAATACAAATAATATATTAGCAAGATAAATACATTAGTAAAATGAATTACTTAAAATTGTGAGCTTTACCTAAGTAACCCTAGATAGTAAAGCTTCATAGGACCACTTCCCTTCTCTTTTTGTATATAAATGTAAAATTTCAAGGAAATCTGGGGAATGACTGAAGTTCTAGTCACTAGTTAATAGCACCAAGTACCAAATTGAACAACTTGTCTTTTTCTAGTTTAAGAACTAAAGGTACCTGAAGACATAATCTTCTGTACTTACTTCTATAACTGTTTCTCAAATATTATTTACACAATCAATTTTATGAATAACACTTGACAAGCAAACATAATACACAATGACTCACACGCAGCACAAGACTTCTCAATAATATTTGGAGGTATGAGTATTGCTACTCCTCAAACCAATTAAATCTCACTGGTTTCTTTGCTTCATTATTGATATTTGATAATTTCACACAATTTTGCTTGGAAATCACATTCTCAGATGAATTACTTAGAAACTTTCAATGTTACAGTCCTACTGTAAATTTTATGGAGTGCTGCATCTCCCTAAACACTGTATTTCTATAAGTCTTTTATCACATTCTTTCTCTCTATTAATCAGAGCAACTCTGGCAGCAGTGGTTTATTATTGGGCACAGTGAAAGACCACAGTAACTTTTAGTACTTTCAAAATGACCCCAAGAACAATTATTGTGCAGCTGTATTTTTAATGTCAGCCTACTCATCTAGAAATTTAACAACATCTAATCTTCTTTAAAATTATCAGTAGAGAAACAGGTCTTACTCAAAGGGCCAATTTTCATTTATAGCCTCAATTATTCACCAGGAGAAAAACAGTGGTATTAGGTGGTTATGCCTGAATATAAATAAAAAGTAAAATACCTAGGGAAAATCCAAGCAGGATGTTTATATCCATATGTCATCAGATAATCCAGAAAACTGCATGTGTGTGTGTGTGTGTGTGTGTGTGTGTCTTAGAAACATGATTTTGTTAACTATAAGCCTTACCCTGTTATCACAACACACAGAAGTATTTTTCATGAAATTAGGATTCTAATAAATCTTGGTAGGTTGTATCAAAAATTGACAAGGAAGGAATTTATCAATATGAGCTAAATTAGTCATATATTAAGTAAATATGTCCTATACACCTACATTTAAATATCACATATTAACTTCCACAATCTCTATCATTGTTCTATGATGTTATAATTATGACATATTCACAATACTTATTGTTATCTATTAAACAAGCATTTTAATATGGTAATAATTCAGGATGGAATTTTAAAAGAGAGAAAAAAAGAAATGCATGTATATCTGATTTGTATGAGTCAACATAGGATACATTATGGTCTGAAATAATGTGTACTTCTGAGCATTGGATGAAGTAAGAAAATGTAATGGAGTTATCATTATTCAATTACAGTTGTACTTTTCAAATATAGTTCATAAGGAACACAGGATGCACCAGAGCCAGCAGGCTTGATTCTTCCACTTAGTAACAAAATGCATTCGTGGGAGGCTTCCTTCCTCATGGACTCATTGAAGCCGGAGCTGTACAAGCGAATGTGACCGCTGTCCGATCATCACCAGAAACCCAGCTGCATAAGGTCCTGGGAGAGTAAGAGTTCCGGGTACCCCTTCGGGGTACACAGCTAATGGGATTGAATGGTCTCCCAACACACAAGAGAAGTCTGAAAACTCACAGCGGTTAGGACAGAAGCCAAGCAAATGTCTCCTCCCCAACTGGAATTCACAACAGCTGATCTGACTGAGAGCTTCCCCTGGACGGGGTCAGAGGAGGTGATGAGCCTGGGGCCCCCAAGTAGTAGAGCTCTTACCAGCCCTGAGTTTGGTTCTGGACACCCCCGCCAAGGTAAGAAAGAGCAAATTCTGTCCACTGGGAAGCACTTCAGAGGATAAATGTCCTTCCCTGTGAGGGTCAATAAGTGACCACCATTCTTATCAAAGAGACAAATTCCCTTTTGGATCGAGTCTTGTTACTCTCACTTTACCTAATCCATGGTTAGTGATGTTATCTCAAAGTCCATTTTACGATATTAGTGATATTATCTCAAAGTCCATTTTATTTTTCATATATGAATTCATATCTAGATTAAAAAATGCATAGATATTTGTTGAAAAGCCAAGATCTCTTCTAAAAGGATATGTAGTGCATGGAGTTTTAAATAACAGAGAGCTTGAACATAAACTTATAAATTATTTTTAAAATATTTCAATCATTTATGACAAAGCATGATAGCTACATTATTTCATAATATGATGGCTTTTAAAGCAAAGCAAGGCATGAAAGAAACTGTCAGTGAGGCATTGGTTGATTAGCTTTTATGTCTATATGTGTTTTCATGAGAAACTACAATGAAGATATCAATATGTAATACAATAAGCATTGTTAATTCCCTACCACTCTGTTTGTAACTCTGTAATGTCTGTACCGATCCTATGCTATTTTGTAAAATGTTGTCGGTCTGTTAGTATTTTCCTCCTTTTATTTCTAAAATAAAAAAAAAAAGCAAAGCAAGGCCATGCCACTACAGTACAGACTTTTATGTATTTGCTTTCTTTATAAAGGAAGTGTAGTCCTGAGAGTGATTTGGACCAGCTCACATAATTAGCCGTGGAGCTGAAAGAACGGTGGTCCTTCATATATTCTCGGATGACTTTTTCCTCATTAATTACACTTCATCAGAAGTTGATTTGGTGTGATAACTATAGAGTGCCAATTATTAGAAAGCATTTTTCTATCACAAGTATTTCCTGCTATGCAAAGCTTTGTGGTGTCATCCAACAAGATGTTGAGACTGTCGCCCCAGGAAGTCAGGACATTGAAGTCCTTATGATTAACAATGTTGAGAAGCACCGGCGGAGCACATGCACTTATAAATATTATATGTTAAATATCAAGGAGATGAATTTAATTTTTATTTGTATTTTCTTTATGGAAATATATTAAATTTTCTATTATAATAATTCTGATATTTTCCTCCACTTCCCCTATATGATTTTAAAGATTCCTGAACACATTCCAGTTTAAAGGGTACTACGCAGCATTATATAGAAATGGATCATAGAGATCTCATTTATGCTAAGATATTTTTAAGATATAAATATATTTCTTTGCCTAGGAAAGCAGTTATTCACGGTACCATGAGAGCAGAGGCCTGGAATCCTTTCGCCGTGCTTACTTACGCACACAGGACGGGAGTTGACCAGACCAGTTGTGATCCTGCTGGCATATCCTCACGGAAGAACCAATCAGTCGAAAGCCAGGACTGCACTGGTATACAACTGTGTCTCTGTACCCATAATTCTCTCCAATGACTTGGCCATTCACGATGAGCTCAGGAATCCCACAGTGACCCGCTTAAATGGTGAAAATAATACTGTTAGTATATTATTGTTGTCTGTATATTTATACACACGTGTAGCTTTACTAGGCTTTTAAAATTCACTTTGCAAAGGAATTCAGATAATTCAAAGAATTATATGACATAAAGGTAACTATAAGATGCTTTGCAAAGCACCAAGGATTTGGAAATTAAAAGGCACTACTGATACAGATCTAGAAGAATTTATAAAGCATTTCATTTATAAAAATGAAAATATAAGATAGCAATGTTTGATAAATATGGACAAAGCAATACTTAGCAAATAATGTATAGGGTTAAGTGTTCTCTTATGAAATAAAAAGACTCAAAATTCCATTTTAAAGATCGGAAAGACAGGAGCAAAATAAAAAAGTAGACGGAAGAAAATACTTAAGACAATTACAGATACCAAAAAAGCAAAAATACCTAATACCATAAATTCAGGCAAAAATTCTTTCTTATAAAATAGTACCAAAATCCTTAAGCTCCTAATTAACCTTATCAACACACAAAAAAGGGAAGACAAAATTACTAGGAAGAGGAATAAGTGAACTGATAGTAGCTTAAGGCCCGTAGAGACTAAAAGGATAAGAGAACATTGAGACTAGCTTTATGCCAATATATTATAAGAGGTCAGAAGAAAAGGACAAACTATTTTTAATGCACTGGTGGGAAAAAAATTAAAAATACAATTAAAAATAAACAATTTAACTTGTAATATTGAAAGTTTCTGGGTAATAAATTTAGTATTAAATGTACAGGCTCTCTGTGTTAATACTACAAAATATTATTACTGTAAACATTTAAATATCTAAATAAATGAATAAATATATGATGTTTGTAGATCAGATAATTCAATATTGTTAGGTGCCAATTTTCCCCAAACTGATCTACAGATTCAATGCAATCCTGATCACAAACTCACCATATATTTTTGTTAGAATTTAGCAGATTAATTCTAAAAGTTTTCTGAAGTTTAAAAGAATTAGATACATGATCTCAAGTCCTATTCTGACATTCTGCAACAAATATTGCAAACGTCATTCTAGGAAAACAAGCAGCAAATTTTAATTCTACAACATGAAAAAAGTTAAACATTTATAAATAAAAGCTAGCATTATAAAGTTTCTGGGGAAAACATGATAGAAAGCCTTTATGACTGACAATCCAGCAAAAGTTTCCTAAATTAAACTTATAAAACAACCAGAAAGGAAGACAGAGAAATAGACTTAACCAAAGTTTGAAATTCCTGTTCATCAAAAGACACTATTTTAAAAAATGAATAAACATGTTAGATTAGAAGGGAATATCCACAGAACACATAAATATGAAGGTCTTCCAATCAGAGCTTGCAAAACTACAATTCATAGTTAAAATGTAACTCAAAATATGATACATGAAAATATCACAAAAAATTTGGAAATAGCTCATAAGTCCATAAAACTGTGTCAAGCATCAGAAGTATGAAACAATACAAACGAAAATCTCATATAGGAAGAAACCAAACTTCTCCTTGTCATTCCCTTCCTAAACACTCAAGAGAAAGAGCATAGTACAGAAAGAAATGTTCAGAGCAAGTTTGTTCACAGGAGGGCAAAACTGAATAATGCTCTGGTGTCCACCAAGAAGAGAATGACTGATGCATGCCGTCTTCATAGAATGGAACTTTATTCAGCAATAAAGAGAATGTGTTACACGTTCAATATGGATGAGGGAGGATGAAAGAAATCTTACAAAAATAGTCCATAATTCAGGATTCTACTACTATAAATTTCTAGAACAGGAAATATGTGATGAAAATATTATATAAGAAAAAATATGGTGAAAAAATTCTAATAGCTATTGCCCCAGAATGAGGAAGAAGACGGTTGTAGACTTGTAGCACCATGAGGAAACTTAGTGAAGTAATGGTCACGTTCTGTGTTGAGTCAGACAGAAGTACGTCTTACGGCGTGTGTCTAAATGTCTCCCCAAAGCTTCATGTAGTCATAGGGCTTTTTTAGAAGTGGTTGAATCTAGAGTGTGTGATACTGGGATTAGGCGTGTGTGGTTAGGAACTCAGTCCACTGATTGATTTGGCATTAGTAGCTAGGATTAAGTGAGTGAGTGCTACACCTGCACTAGGATAGGTAGCCTTCATACAGTATAAAGGACACAAAAAGTCTTGTCTCCCCATCTACTTGTTTTTGCTCCCTTGTGGACACTATGGACTGTTCCCCCTTTGCCAAAGCACCATGCTTTGGAGCCAGCCAATTACGGACTGAAGCCTCTACAAACTGTGAGCTAAATCAACTCTTCCTCCTTTCACTTTGGGTGTTGGATATTGTCCTAGCAATAAGAAAAGTAACTAAGATAATACATACCTGTCAAACTCTAATACTGTAGAAATATACTTGTGAATATATATATTTACTGTATATAAATTTACCACAGTAAAACAGGAAACAGAAACCATAAACAAATATTGAACTATAACTAATGATTTTGATATTGAAATGTTTAGCATAGATTTGCATACCTCCAAAATGTATTTAAAAATGCATTTTCTAGAGCCTAGAAGGAGAGGAAGATATGTGATAAGCAAATATGATGAAATGCAGATTGTAAAGTCTGGGTGAGAGACATATGAGTGTTCACTGTTAATTATTTTTTCAACCAGAACAACTCATAATAAAATGCTAAGGAGTTGGAAATAAAGGCACTAAGCTTAGAAAAACAATCTTAAGCACATTCCAGTGGGCGTTCTATGCCAAAAGTGCTGTGAACTGCAAGGGTAAGTTGAGAATGACTGAATCCATAAATCCATTCCCAATGCACAATCACAGGATTTGATTGACTGGAAGTATATTTCCCTTCTTACCAGCATTCTTTGATATTTACATTTGATATCAACACCAAGACCTCTACAACACATAATGTTGTCTAAATAAACTGAAGGACAACTTTTACCCATAAATATGCATTATAGCTTGTCTTTCCAGAGAACATAATCAAGATCCTAAACAGGTGCCTAGAAACACATTATACATACAACACACAATAAATAACATTCAGGATGATTTATCGCGACAGTTTATCAAAACCTACAACAATAAATGTAGTATTTAAAATTTATTTTCCTTATGAATTTTCAAACAAAGTATTCTTTAATTAAAACCAATTAAAATCAGTTTAGGAACAATTAAAATATTGATTTGATTATTTAATAACATCAACACATGATGTTTTGATATATTTACTATTTTGTTTTTTGCATAGTGGTTTTATAGTATGTTCAAATGTTTCCTCTTATAAAGAAACTACAATGTTTGCTACTGGGTTTGCCAGTATACCTATTAATAAATGTACCTGAGAAGGAAAGAAAAAAAAATTAGCATAAACTTTTAACAATACCTTCACATGCTTCAAACAGTGATTTTTTTTTTTACCAAGAATACTTTCAAATTTATTAGCAAAACAATATGTGATTTAAATTGCTGAAGTATAGACTTTTCTCTCATGTGTCAGATTCCTATTATCTCAGAGAAATAAAGTACAAATTTTGCAATAAAATATTGATATAATTAGCAATTTTTCAGTTAGCGAAGTAAAGATCAAACAGACAAGTGAATAATCATTAAAGCAATTAAGATAATAAACTAGTTCAATACTTGTTGTCATTCTTGATACTATCTTATAGAAAAATACGGCATAAAGCGTACTGTTCTCTTAATATTAAAGAAATTTTTGAAGTCACTACAAAAGATATGAAGAATGAACCGCAACATTCTTTTCATAATAAAAGAGAAGGATAAAAGATAAAGCTCTTGCTCAGTTTTTTTACTGAACAAGTTTTTACAGCGAATTCAGAGAACCTGAGTGGGGAAATAATCCTACTTGCTTAAAATTACATTCAAAAAATTTTTTTTAAGTTTCAGTGGAAAATAATTCTATGCAAGTTGATGTCTTATAAAATAAAAGAAGGGAAGGTAATGTAAACTCAAACATTGTTTTCCTTCTTTAGTGATTATCTTAAGCAAATTGGTGAAAGGGAATTGACTAGGATTTAGAATGAATGAACTGCCACCATGATTAATCAAATTGAGTATGCCAACATGAAATTTTCAACAATGATTTTTCAATTTTTTTACTTTTACCATGCCTGGAAGAAGATATGTCTCCTTAAGGATTTGATTCTCATTAGAAACACAAGTTGATTACCTGAGAGTTACTGGTTTCTTAGTTTTTCTCCTGTGACCCATTTTTAAAATTAAGTATTTTCTGATTTTTTTGTATTCCTTTTAAAGGAAAAAATTTACCATCTTACTTCCAGAGAGGAGGTTTGCCTCAACTCCAGTGCTTTTATAGGAGGGAGGTTGGGTTGGGGGGGGTTGAGAAAAATGAATTAAACATCTGTACCTAAACATCTGGATTCAGATCCACTCCAGAGACCTGAGGAAAGGCATTCCCGTACAGCAGAGCCCACAAGCATGAATCCTGAATCGCAGGTAAAAATAGCTGTTGAGCCGTACGAAGTTTGAGTCCCAATCTTATTTCCATTTGGAGGTGTAGGTAGTTCTCCACAGGAAATGACTTAAAAATAACAAATGAAAACCCTTAAAGACATAGTCAATATGCGCTTGTAACAAAACATGCGTTTAACATCCTGAGATCCCCATGAGACAACGTATTTACAGTTGAAATTGACATTTGCAAAGCATGCTTGAATGCATCAGAATAAAGAGACGATGTAATTCAGAATTTATCCTCCTTTAAAATATTTTAAATTCTATTTTAAGTGTTCCAGATAAATTTGACATATTGATGGAGGGATAAGTAATATTTCAGTAGATGTACACAATGTACAATGTTTAAGTCAGGTTCAAATTTAGCCCCTAGGAGCTGCTATAAAACCTTCTACATGACTGTGACATGTGTTGAAGTTTTTTTTAAATTTTTGCTTAGCTAACTTGGTTACAGTAAAAAACAACATAAGATTAAAAGGAGGATAATTCATTAGTCTAAAATTGTTTTTCTGACTGAGCCAAGTGATGTTAGGTTAGCCCTCAGAATTACATATTTTAACCAAAGTTTCTTCATATTTTACCCAATGAAAACATCGCAATTATAAATAAGTTTTGTCAAGGGCTCTATAAGGAACTTTAAATATAAATTATTTGTTTTTCCCAAAATTTATCATATATATCTCACATATTATAGTTTTCAAAAACTGAAGATAGATCGCTTGTTTGCTAGGTCATTCAGAATCTATCTCTTAGGACTCCCTCATATTTAAAGACTACAAATCATATGTTATTCTAGAGTAAAAATGAGGAACTCAAAAACATAGACGAAAAGCAACAGCAGAAAATATTTTTTTGAGTGTTTATTCTAGAACACTGCTTTCACTTAAGTGGTTTTCAGTACAAATCCTTGAGGTAAGTGCAATGATTATCCAAATAGTATTTATTAAAATATAGGCACAGAGAAGTTAAGTATCTTGAATAAAGAGACACAGCTTATAAATAGTTAACTCAAGATTTAAAACCAACAATCTAAATTCAGAATCCAGTACTTAACTATTAACACATAATGCTTCATTTCAGCTTGAGCTCTGGCTTTCAGCTCTAAGTTTTAGGTAATACTTAGATAAACAAAAATAATCCTTTTGAGTAACTATTTTCTGTTTGTTTGTTTGTTTGTTTGTTTCTGGTACCAGGAATCAAACTCATGACCTTGAGCTTGCCAGGCAGGCGCTGTGCCACTGAGCTAAATCCCCAGCCCTTGAGTAACTATTGATACTAATGATACACTAATATTAATAACATTCATATTTATATTTTTAATTTCAAAGACGAGTAAATGGAAGACCAGAAAAATTGCTACAGTCTTCATTGCTTCACTGAACAGCAAATCTTAGATTCCTTGTCTTTGCTCAGTGCTAACCTATGGGTGCTAACCTAACCTTGTACATCACTGAAATCCTTCTGGAGAGTAGGAGATCCAGCACAATGGAAACAAAAACAGGTTTGTTAAATTTTTGCTTAAATATGTGTGCCCCTTATAGAAGCTTTTCCCTAGGTCTTTTTAATATCCCTCTTTTCCATATTACTTTTTAAGGAAATTATCCTGGAATGGGAGGCCAGAGGTAGAGAAAAATTTGGGAGAAAATCTGGAATATAGAGCAAGATTATATAAAATATATTCTAGAAATCTGTTTGTAAGATTTTAACTCATAATTATGGTTATCTTACAATAGAACAACCAAAAAGTCCTATGCTGATATAAAGAAAGTAAATTACAAATCATAGTAGATTCATAGATAAAATAACAGCACACATTTGCATACTTATTACAGAGGATCACATTTGCCTGTTATCATGATTTTAGATACTTGATTACTTTATTGCCTTATTTATAAATTATGATCTAAGCACTCTGTGTGATATAGCATTATTTTGAATATAAATTAAAAGGGTGAAATTTTAGTTTAGTATATTTCCTGGGACAAAGTAAGCAAAATAGTACAGTAAAGGAAGTTCAGTGCATTTCCAGGTATATTATCTGAATATTCTCCACTGAATTAGCCTTTTTGTGTTAGACTCCAGCCATTAATAACACAAGAATGTGTGGAAATAATTGCTTAGTGATTTAATTAATTGCTCAATTGGCTTAATTGTTCAGTTTGATTTAATAATATTTACTGAACTCCTTTTTAATCTGGCTCGAGCTGGCATTTCAAATAAGGCATACCATTAAATCACCACAGCTTCATGAGTTATGAATGATCATAATTTTTCAGTTTAAGAAATCTGGAATTAGACACACTGAGCATCATATAGCATTGTGATTAAAAGCCAAGTGTGGTTGTTAGATTGCTTCAGTTGAATGCCAATTCTCCCTCATGTGTAGGCTCTGCGATTTGTGTAAGATGATTAAATCTAGTTCTCCTTTTGACAAAATGAGTATAATGCAAAGTAAAATGCTAAATGCAATGTACAATAAATGGTAACTATTCAGAAAATTACTCTGTTGATATAGTAAATGATAAATCTAGAATTTATGTACAACATTTCTAAATTCAAAACCCATTTTCAGAAGCATTTACTAATAAGAACATAATTATGGAATCTTAAAATATCAGAAAAATAAATAGCCATATTAATAATATTGTGTGTTTGAGAAAGGTGATAAAATGCCTATAGCCCCACTTAGTGAGGAGACTGAGTCAAGAATACTGCTGGAGCCCAGGAGTTCAATACCAGGCTGGACAACATAGCAATGTCCCACTCCTCATCAAAAAAAAATCTCATTATTGCTCTAGTGTGTTTGGAAAATAAAATTATTTTTAAAATTTAATCACTAAAAATAGCTTTTGAAATCACTTTGTCAGACTGTGTGCTTACTTTGGCAGTATGGCCTTTCATTTCTCCAGCTCCAGGTGCCATTAGCAAGGCATTCAATAGAAGCAGGACCTAGTCCATGATAACCAGGGTCACAGCTGAAAACAACCTTGGTTTTGTATTCATAATGTGATCCATTTACAATTCTCCATCTTCCATGGTCCAGGGTAAAAGAGTTGATGCTTGGACATGTGACAACTGTATAAAAAACAAAAATGCAAATGGTAATAAGTCAATCATTTCTGTTCCATCTCTTAATTATAGCTCACTGGTATTCCAAACTTTATATCTCTACTGCCTTAATTTGTTGACAGTTAAGCCATACAAGGTGCTTTAGCATTTGTTCTTTAATTTTTTCCACATTAATCATTTCCATTTCCCCAACAGTAGGCTACTTCTGGTAGTTCCTTGAACATAACCTGCTGTTTTGCAAATCATTTACTCTATATGCACATTATTTTATAGACCTAGAAACTCAGTTACCACCTTTCCTCTACTAATTTATTTCTTTAGGTGTTTTGGGAGAACTATATTTTCAAGAAATTTGTTTGGTGAGAATGGCTTTGTCATGAAACGGGTGTGATACAAACCTTGGCTGTTCACAAACTTGCTCAAGATAAGTAGAAGCATTAACAGACACCTATGATAACTACAAATAACTTAACAATTCTCAGTTTAAATGAAGTTATAGCAACATTAAAATGTTAGCACTAAATGGAAAGAAAAAATTCCAAACAGAAAATTAAAGGCATTATTTAAACCAATCCTTACTGTTCTTTTTGCTACCAATTTATTTATAGAATTAATTTCTATTATCAGTGCATAATATTCATTCACCTCTGCCAGTGGTAAGGACAGCAACAGGACATATTCAGACCATACTGAGGAATACAAAAGGCACATGTTCTGGATAGGTGCAGGAGTATTATCTGTCTTTATAAAATCAGAGCTGAATGCATTAAAATATAATTGTATCAATGCAAACTAAACAATTTCCCAAAGATCTATACATTGAAAGTGCATGTTCTTTGATGGATGACTTTTTACAGAATAAATGAACACTTTGTTATATAAAGTGAAAAATCACACCATTTTTGACACCAATAATCTGTAGTCCCCTAATGAAAATCACTTTATTGTCTTCCAGTACTTTAATATAGAAAAATTCCCATTAATTTTCTTTTTTGGACATGACATTTCATTTCTGGGATGTGTTTTAGAAATGCAACAATATATCACATTTCAAATCATATAAGAAATGGAAAGCCAGTGGAAACACAGGTGATTAAACCTCTGTAACACACGTACCAACACAGCGAGGGGTCTTGTTATGATTGCTCCACGTCCCATCCGATTGGCAGACGGCAGTGGTGAGTTCCTTGGATGACAATCTATACCCATCATTACAAAAATAGGTAACTCGAGTTCCTACCAAGTAGTCCGTTGTAAGGATCCCTCCATTTGTTGGTGCTTTGGGAATCCCACAGGAAATTGCTAAAATAAAGGCATATAGACAAGTTATGGAAACAAGAAATGTTTCATTTATTAGATAAATCTGCAAACTCTAAAACAAGTGCAAAACACTGGGGTTTTATTGATTCCTTTGAAAGAATTTCAAAATATATCACACACAAAGTTTTCTGAACTACATATTTTTCTTTTTTTTGAACTACATATTTTTCATAATTCACTTTAAACTCTTATTTTATGCCTAATGTGGTGAGTTTGTATATTGTCAGTGCTTTGTTTTTTGATCTCTTAATGTCTCATCATTGTGTGCTTTTACATTGATTATGTGAGAAGACAAATTAGGTAAATACAGAGCAGAACTAGTTCTAACTCGTTACTGAACAAACACTAGCAAGGTTGGTTAATTCAGTTTTAGAGATAATTATTAATGATTGTGAAGAGTTGGCAGCCAATATTTATCAGCCAAGAGTAAAGTAAATAGATTTATTTTCTTTGCAAGCTATTTATCTCGGGTATATTGAAAAGTACGTGCTGAGAGTATCCTGTGTATTCGATAGGTTTAATAAATATATGGCCAGATCTTAATTTTTTAAAAACCTACTTAGGATTTTCCTAAATTTCATTAATGTATTTGAGATGTCTTAATTTTAATCCATATTATATATGATTTAGTTTTACTATGACACTATAGTGATAATAACGTTTATGTTTTCATAATTTGTTATACAAATTCAACCAAAAACCTAAAATTATTTGCTTTCATGTTTTGCACTGCAAAGTCACAATTTCATTTCCCAGAAGAAAAGAAAATGTATAACCTTCCAGAGAACGTATCTGGCTTCAATTACAGAGTTTGTTAGTATTCCTATATAACATTCTCAGAGGAAACACTGAGACATATCTTTGCAGTCAGATTAATGTATTTGAATTTGGCACCTCAAGTCAAATTAAAACTGGTATACAAGATCTGATGTGTGCACTGCATTGCACTACTTTAATAAAAGCAAAAGATTTCTAAATTTGGAAATATAATTAGTTTTACAATTTTCATGTGAAAGATTCTAGATTTCTAAATTTGGAAAATATAATTAGTTTTACAATTTTCATGTGAAAGATTCTTTCCTCATACTGAAAGAAATAAAAAAGTAAGATTATTTGAGAAAATTTTATTTTTATTCACCCATTTTAACCTAAAATTGTTCCTAATTTTCTCATAGAACATACTATTTATATATTTAATTTTTACTAATCTGTATAAACTGATTATAAACCTTAGTGAAATGGATAATGAAATTTTCAAAACTGAATAACAAGGGCTGGGGATTTAGCTCAGCAGCACAGCACCTGCCTGGCAAGCGCAAGGTCGTGAGTTCGATTCCCGGTACCGAGGGGGAAAAAAAAAAAAATCAAAACTGAATAACAGAGTCCTTACTGTTGAATGGTTTGATATTTGTGATTTGGAAACCTGGAAATATGAACACAAAAACAGTAAACCTGACTTAAAGATTATGTAAGCAATCTCGAATAATAATGTTTTTTTTTTTTTTGGTTTTTCTCCAGAACAGGGAACCGAACTCACGACCCTGTGCTTGCCAGGCAGGCGCTTTTGCCGCTGAGCTAAATCCCCAGCCCTAATAATGTGTTATTATCACTGACTTCTAATTACAAAACCTCTGAAGTAGGGCTGCCAAAGTAAATGGTTCCCTGATGTTTACTAAAGCAAAATTTGTATTTTCACTTAGAAGTCTGTAACACCACACCACCATCAAAGATACACTGATTCTTTAAAAACGTCACCATAACTTTTTGAGTAATATAAGTTAAATCTAGCTACAAGTAAAATAAATATAATTTAATAGTAAAGTTCCACGTATATGTTTAGAAATAAATTCTTTCTAATTTAGAGCTGAAAAATAAAGAGACACCACAATAAAATGACAACACAGCTACTGTGCTTATGGTCTGCTTACAGTTTAACTTCTGAGCTAAGAATAAAGAGAAGAAGGGAGAAAGGAAAGAAGGGAGAAGGGAAAGAAAGAAGGAGGGGAAGAAATTTCACAACAATCGTTGTCAAAGAGGATTCTCTATAGAACTCTCAGGAAAGCAAAAATCAGAAGTGTGGCAGGGAATTCAAAGCAACTATTTCTGCCTTTAGGTGTACACATATTCTGTGCCTATATGCCCAAGTAATATACATGAGCAGGTATATGGAGACTGCACAGGCAATAAAAACAAAAATTACTGGAGAACATAAAACAAATTTGGATTTAAAATCTTTCAATTATGTGAATAGCTACTCACAATGATATAAATCACCTATGTCCAAAAAGATAGGTCACATATCTCACAAACTTGTTTAATAAAATAATCTTTCAAAATGGTTTCAATGATAACAAGAGATCAACTTTTGTAAATACTGCTAGAATTATAAATATTTTATGTTTTTCTTACATTAAATATCCCTTAAATAGCCATTCAAAGCTTAACTATTCTAATTATAGAAAAACATAAATCAAAAACAACGACTCCATATGTACAAATATACTTAAAACTCAAAGAAATTATCAGTGATTTTATAAAGTAATTTCAAAATTTCAGAACATTTGAGATATTCTGATTGAGCATGAATTGTTTTTATTGGAGCTTTTTAAAAGATTATATGTGTATAATTATTTATACGTTCATACGTATGAATAATTCTTATTTAAAAATGGTAAAAGTTTAGGATATTTTAGCATTTAACTGTATGATTTAGGGATATACATATATATTCCCATTATTTTGAAAATGTGGGAAAAGAAGGAAAATATTCCTTCCCAAATAGTTCTAAAATTTAATACTAAGAAATCATAATTACTTCTCCTATTCATTGGAAATGTTTGGATAGTTAAAATATATGTACTCTATATGAAGTCAGTGCCTTCAATTTTAGTAACCTTATTAGGTAGCATTTCCCAGAAACCTACTAAATGACTGATGTTTTCTGTATCAACAAAACAAAGAAAAAGTAAATTATCCATTCCATGTTTATTTACATAAGTCAGTGAGAGCTGTCATTTCATGAGTTAGAAATTTCATTCTAATAAGTAAAAGAAGTTATTTCAGTTGCCTGGTAATATTTATTTCTCAGCTCATATAAACATGCTATTGCTTAATTTTAAACTTAATTAAACTATTTTGCATTTCATTTGTTTATATAAATTTTATACAGAAAGGAGATGATAGTTCAAACCCACTATTTATTAATAAAAGTGTGTCTTTTTCATGGGATGGTTCAGTGTTCCTTCTGCACTCTGGTTAGAACAAAAAAACTATACAATTAATATTTGTGTTGACAAAATAATGCGATGAATTAAATACCTGAAATTGTTTAAAGCCCAGTAACATTGGTTTTTCACGTGCAACTGATGTTGAACTTTTCTCAATAGCTATAACTAGCTATAAACTCCAGAAGTCAAATCTTTTTTAAAAGGAAGTCCTAAGCTAAAAGTCTAAACAAGCTTGTCATTTTGTCTACTGCAGCAAGATACAACACTTAGTGTTTGACTTTAAACAAATAGAAATGAAAATGAAAACTGTTGAGTTGGCTAAACCAGTGAAGAGAAAATAAATAGGTGGTTGATCATATTTTTCACCATTAAATTTGTTCCTCTATAAGCATAATTTCTCACACTCGGTGAAATTCAGCCTAGAATATCGTTTCTCATTCATTCCTTACTACTGTTCTGAAAACTCGGGAGCTCGGTCTCCACCTCTGTTTGGATCATTTTCTGCGAACAAAGTATATCAAACGGACATATACAAGGGGAAAGAGAAAAGGCGCATTCATCACATAACACTGAATCCTTATTTTTAATTTCCCCTTAAATTTAGTAGTCTGTGTTTCCGGTGTTTGATTTCAGGAAAATAGTGCGCACCATGCTCCTGGATATGAATAGTTAGGGAATCTTTAGTGATTCAAATGAAAAAAGTTAAAATGAGATTACTCTTTTGTTAATGTTTTTATGATTCTTGGGAAAATATAATTTACCTTGACAGGCAGGGACGGGCGCATCCCACGCGTGGTACCCGTAGGAAGACTTCCTGCACACCGCGCTACTCTTCCCCACCAGCCGGAAGCCGCGGTCGCAGGCCCAGCGGACCACGCTGTTCAGCTGCCCGCCGGTCTGACTGATGATGTATCCGTGCGGCGGAGAGTCCGGCGTGCTACAGTAGAAAGCTTTTCAGACGAAGAGAAAACTGCTCAATGAGTGAATCTGAAATTCTTCATTGTACAAAGGTACAAATAATTATGCATAGGTACTGGCTCCGAAAAAACTAGGTCAATTGTCATCTATGTGAATTTTAGTTCTCATAAACACCGTGCTGTCTTCAATCCTCTTTTGAAATAATCGGATTTTAGGGAACGTATCAACCTCTGAGATTTCTTCTAATTTTTTTTTATGGTCACTCAAGATGTCTGCTGTATTCAAATATATTTTCTTAACCCCCTGGAGTTTCAAACACCTTAGGAATAATTCACTGAATTTTGGAAGCTGCATTTTCTATTATTCAATGGCACTAAATGCCAGTCTTGAGAGCAAAATTTTAGAGCATGTTGTTTACATGTCACTTTGAAGTTATCTCCAGACTCCTCTATCCCATGGTAGGTCATGCATTTCATTTTAGTTGATGTCTAAAATAGGTCCCACGTTTCATAATCCTCTGTCCCAGTCTATTAAAGAGTTTCCATTCTGTCAAGACTGCTTACATATGGTGATAAAAACTGCCAATAAAATAAAACTTTTTTCCCTCTCCTGAAGTCTGAAATGTCAAAAGATAATGTCAAATAGCTTTTTCAGAAATGTACTTTTCAGGGTATTCAGCCTGGCAGATTCCATTTACCCTCTGAAACTTCAACGTATTCATCTGAGGAAAATGAAACTTTAGGGGTAAATAAGTGAGAAGCAGATTGGAGTTGAATATATATGTCATAACCTGTCATTTTTGAAGAAAAAATACATATTTAATATGTCAAGCTGTTCCTGGTAGCAAAAAGTGGTGTTTTCTTTATATCCACCTCAAATTTTGTCATGAATATTAACATGAATAAGGATAAATCTATAATATAGTCTGTCTAGTACTTACAAATGTTTCTGTAGATTACATCATCTTCAAAGCTATTGTAATCATTTCAAATGTAACTTATTTTGCTAATTTTTACATGCTTAGGACACAATTTTAATAAGATTGCATTTACATATTTCATGCAGTAAAAACACATCCAAATACTAAATTCTTCAGGGCAATTGGACATCCATTTCAATTTTTAAATCACTATTTTTAATCTGACTGAATAGAAAGCTATTGTAGAATTAAATGTGTAAATATTTTAATAAAATACTGTCAGTGATGTTACTTCTAACATGTAAAACATACATTTTTAAGTTTAAATTGAACTGTCCTCTCATAGTATTAAAGTCCAAGTAATGAGACAGGATTATTTTATGAGTGCATTACATTGATATGGGCCAATTTACATAAATGTGTAAGATTGAGGAGTACACCTTTTAGAAATAAAATTCAAAATTTACTTCTCTATGTTATACTTTAGATTGTGTTAAAAATCATTTATAAAGGTAAATTTCAGTTGAACATATTAGTAGCCTGTGACATGGGAGGCATATTCTGAGTACTGCAGAAAAAGAGATGGTGGATTCTTATGTACTCTCTTACTGAGCCCAGCCTTAGGTTTCTGATGACAAAAATGTGGTCAGCATGTGGTTTAGGACGACGTAAAGAAAAGAAACATGACTTTCACACAATGAAAAATATTGTGTATCTACATACACAAGGTAATCATTAGCTCAGGGTCAATAATCTTAGAAACAGGAAAACAGAAAAAGCTATATCACCCTAATATTAAAAAGAATTTTCAGCTCATGATTTTCTAAGTAATACTCAATGAAAAGCAATAATGATAATGATATCTTAAACTTGAAACTTTTAAATGTATTCAGTTTTACAGTATTTTACATATTTTAGTATATATCATAAAATGATGGATAATGTTTAAAACAGTTATTTCACATTGTATATTTATCTTTTATTTAAAATTGTAGTTTAAAGAATTTATTAAATAGATCAAATAATATACAATTGAGCAGCACTCTTAACATTTAACAAGAGCTGCAGGAAAAAATCAGTTAAAATAAATAATTAAAATTTTCAGTTTAATTTAAAATGAACTCAGAGAAGTCATAAATATATATGCTTTCAACCCTTTAGAAAAATCATATGTGGGATGTGGAATTACATATAATTACAGTGTGGAAATTGCAGCACAGAGAGGCTAGCCAATGTTTTCAAGAAACATCAACAGAAGAGCTGTAATCTTTTTTTTTCTTTTTCTTTTTTTTGGGGGGAGGGGGTCTTTTTGAGGCAGAGTCTAGCTGTGCAGTTCAGGCTGGCCCTGAGCTCACTTTGTTGTCCCCGCTGGTCTCAAACTTGCAGCGATCCTCCTGCCTCAGCCTCCCAAGTGCTGGAATTACAAGCATGCGCCACCACGCCCGGTTAAGGGCTGTAATTTTAATACATTTCACATTGGGTAGTCTAGGCTCTTTAATCAATCAAAATGAGGATTCCAGTGAGATCTCCACTGAAATTAAAGATTTTCATACCTATGTATCTTATCCGGAAGCCTTTCTTGTTATTGCCGTGATCTGCGGACCACTGGAGAAACACTTCATGACCATTGCTTGTTATATTAAAAGCAGATGAATAATCTCCACTGAGAGAAACAAGCACCGGACTTTGAATATTTGGTCCTTCAGAAAGAAAATAATATAATTTATATATAACTGGAAAATTATATTCTCACTCATCTTTAGTATTTTATAGCATTAATACAATATTAAATCCTTAAATTGCTCTACAGCCAATCTTATTCACCAATAATATATAAAAACATAACACAAGATGTTTTAAACATTTTATTTCTATAGTCAAAGTAACTACAGATAAACAAATAATCAACATAATTAAAATTCTCATATGCTATGTAGTGAATGTGAACACATCTATAATACCTGTACATTAAACATCACATTCTTAGGTGTTTATGATGAAGCTCTCCATATATAATTAGAGCATTTGGACTCAATTAATGAATATTTAGTAAATATAGCCCATGGTTACCATCATACACCTGAAGAACATCAAATTCCTTTTCTGTCTGGAAGAATTCTACAAACATGCTGATATTATAGCCCTTTTCCACTGAGATACTCCAGGCACACATCTGAAGATTTGGGTAACTGTCAGGGTATCCAGGGCTCAATATGACTCCTGTAGAATCTAATCGTAGCTCATTGGCAGGACAGAGCACTGTCAAAGAAAGACATCATTAAATAATGAAAATCCTTTAGAACCTAAGTGGAAACTGTATTTTAAACACTGAGCACTTTCTTTTCACGTTCAATAACTATAAAGAAGATGATACCTTGAGTTATGTGTCAGAAGACATTAAAATTATTATGTAAAATATGGTACAATGACCTAAAATTGATGTTAATTTTCCTTTTAGATTACATGGAAGATGCATTGCTGTATGGATAATAAATAAATACATATAGGGCCTTCGTTTCCTTCTATTTCTTCACATTCCTTCAAAAGTTTCCCATATGTTCTTATGTTCTCCCATCTCTGCCTGTCTGATTTCTGTCTTTGTCTTATGCTTTCTTTCTTCACAGTTTTGCTCACTTTCCTGTATAATTAACTTCCATGCCTTTCAGGAAACTTCCTTTTCTGGACATTCACTTTTGGCAAAGCCAGTCCTGATGTTAGGGAGGTGCTTCAGCTATGAGGACTTCACACAACGCCAGGGAATGAGCAGCTCTCATTGCAGTGGCATCACCAACCCTTAGCGGAGATTAAAGCACAAACTCTCCTTATTTCATATCACTCTTCTTCTAATATCAGATATGTCAAGAATAAGTAAAGATATACAAGAATACAGAAATTTGCTATTGCATCTTGGCAGAACCATATAACTATGTTCTTAACAGTCTCCAATGTACATAGCATTAGTACCCTTTCCATATTAGAACAAAAAGTACAAACACATAGCTAAATTTGGATTTAGAGGGAGAACATAAGACGATCAAACTCTGTTACTCGAATGCTATCATTTTAGCCTTTTCTGTTTCTTTTAAGAATCTGAGGCTCTAGGATGTAGTGTTGTTCATAATGTCTTACACTGTACAGATAGAACCGAAGAAGCACCAAACAGGATTTACTTCAGTGGAGGAAGTAACTTTCTATTTGTCAGAATAATGCAAGTGACTATGGCAAAATGTCCTATGTATAACACTGCTGAAGAGTTTTTAAATTCCAAAGAACCACATTTTGAGTATCCTGTGATACCTGAGCAACTGGAGGAATGGATGAATGAGAGCACTTTTACTGTATATTAATGACAGGTTAATGAGATTCATTAAGGCATTTCCATACATGCTTATTACATATTGTGATCACATCCTCCTCTTTCACCCTATCCTTGACCCTGGTTAAGGAATTTCATGAATTAAAAGCACATCCCACATCATTTCCTGCTTCAGCTACTATATTTAAACTTCCATTTCTTCACTGTCAGACCTAATTGTGTTTTAAACAATTAGAGCATCATCTAAAGAAGAAACTTTTTTTTTTACCATGTGAGTTCAAATACAAGGGCTTAGAGATACCAAATACAGTTGGTGAGATGTAAATAAATATATGAAGAATTTATACATTCAGAATTTTCAAGTTGTGAGGATAATTTAATATTTTGAGCTATAAGGACTCCAAGTAAGTGGATATGAAAAAGTATTAAAAAATAGTGAATTATGGTAGTATATGACTGCTCTTTAACCACGTTACTAACTTGAAAAGCAAACACTTGAAAAGAAAATTGGCTGAAACTAATTTGCAGAGTGTTGAAAATTGATTATATAGTGATTAATAGAGTAGAGCTGAATCTAAGAGCTATTTTCTTTTGTTTTAGGCTTTATTTGAGTTTGTTTTACTTTAGCTTTAGATTGTGCCTCATGGATATTATTTTGAGACTTAAAAAAGCAATAAAAGAATAACATGAGAACGTTCCTAGCCTTAAAACAGCATTCTGACTTGGAATTTCACTGACTGACATATTGAAATGAATGGTATGATCTAATGCACTTTAACCATAAATTCAAAATCCATTAATCTAACACTGCCCAACGGCAAAGAAGCCTGATGACAAGAATAACAGAAAATGCTTATTGACTGTAACTCTATGTTAATCATTAAGAACCTTTTAAGCATATATCACCTGTCCCAACTTTTAAAAGTCTGTTCATATTTTTGTCATGCTGGTCTTTCGTATAATAAGCAGGCATTCTACCACTGACTACACTCCAAGATCAAATATATGTAATTGTTATTTCCCTTGTGCATATAAGAATATGGATGCTTAGAAAGTTTAAAATCTGAAGTCTCACAGTTTTGGTGGGGCCAATGTTTTTAATCACCAAACTGTAATGGAACATTAAATTTCCTTTATTTCAAAGTCCTTGAGGAGGACCATATTTGGCCTTGTGCATATTTTAAGTGAAATATACAAAATTAAGGAGGATTTCAAGTTGAAAAACAAAAATAATACTGTCATGTTTCAGGAAAAGTGGAAAAACTAAAATACTTGAAAAGAGACTAAAACAATGTCCTTGCAGATTCCAAAAAATGACTCCTTGAGCAAGCTTTTGAAATAACTCAATTAAAAAAAAAAACACTAAATCAGCTTCTTTGCTTTAATTTCTTGTCAGTTCAAAATATAAAACCACATAGAGGTGTTTTGAGGGGTGATTTATTAACTTTCAACTAGTATCTGAAGTGAAATTAAGAGACAAAAATGTAATTATCATTTCTGCATTCTCCATAGCAAGCAACCTAATAAGAGCTATAGTTACTGATCTATAAAAAATTCTGATTTTGGAAATAGGACTATAAAAGACTGAGAAAACAAGCGATCATGACATATATAGGTTACCTGTAATATTTTATTTTAACTTTAAAAGTGTTGCATGGATCACCATTTCGTACTCTGAGTAACTACTTTGAAGATGAAAATATGCAACGAATTAACTACTGTTATTCTCTTACCACTTTGTTAAGAAATTCTGTTTCACCTTTTTCAATTAAAATAAGAAGTGCTGCATGGAGATCCAGATATTAAAACAAGTCTTTTCCTTAAACAGTTCCCAATGTAGTTTATATACTGGAGCAAAAAAATGAGTCTTTTTATGTACTTGTTGATTCACATCTGCCTTGTATGTGCTAGTTGTCTTACCATGTATTGTCTGCTAAGAGACAGTAATCCTATCTTCTCCAATTGCATATTTAAATTGTCTGAAGATAAATTCTGTATAATCTGGCTGCAGAGTAGCCTTGCATGAAGGAGGAAGCTGAATCACTGGCACGCACATATTCAGAACAGCATTTCAGAATACCCAACAAATTTAAGAATCTTCCAGGGGCATTGACTTAGATCATGGGAAAGATTCTCACTGAGGTTGATTTATACCTCTAAACCTATTTTATTTTCCTACTTTTAAGACTTTCCTGTACAAACCTCCCTCTTATCAAAAGGCTTCCAATTAAATAGAAAATGAAATCTTATCTACTATACCATTAAAATAATAAACAGAACTTTTGTTCTAAGCTTCTCATAACAGTTAAGTTATTGCACATGTACATAAAAAATCATATTGTGCAGGAAACAGATTCCATATCCTTAGAAACAAACCTTAATAAAGGAAGTCATCCAAGAAAATAAGGGCAAAGATAATCTAATAAAGCTCAATTTTACTTCAATTAAACAATATTTGTGATTAGTTACTGTGTGTTATGCATTGTTTTGGACTACAAATCATCAGGATACGACAGCTGAGCATTGTAATTCTACAGGTCACTGGAGGTCCTGCCTCATCTTGCCCTGGCAACAGTGAATTCCTCCAAGTTCAGGATCCGCTTTCATTTATGTTTTGCACCTGGATCAGCCGCTCATACCTCTCTTTTGCTAGCCCTGTTCTACCAGAATGAACTTCACTGATCTTCTGTAATTCAAGAATCAATGCCTCTGTCAAGCTTTCTCTGACCTTCAAGCCAGAAAATATTCTCTTCCTCTCTGTTTTCTAAACATTGCATTGCTATCTTGTGGAGGACTGCACATCTCTAATGCAATGATGGCTTCATAGTAGACCACATAGAGCTTGTGCGTTGTGTTTTCACCAGCTCCTCCTCTTACCTAACAGGCAGCCTAAATAAACTTTAAAGAATATAATGCTTAGAATATTTTTTATAAAAAAGCAATTAACATAGGAGTTTTAATTAAACTGCTTTGCCTTTTTCTCCAACCCCACAGAAAAAAAAATAATTTAAACAAATTAAACTGAATTACATCAGCAAATTTCAAGTTTAGAAGCATCAAAGATGTTTAAAACTAAATCTGAAAAATGCTGGATTAAAAATACCACCTGTGTTTCACACTTCATAGCATCATTGCCAGCTGAATATTTAATATGGACGTGAAATAGATTATTATTACCGAGTTAAATATCAATATCTAACAAATCAGTAGCCATAAACATTGTTACCTTGACAAACAGGGGGTGCCCCGTCCATCTGCAGGCGCTCGCCTAATCTGCATGTCAGGATTGCATTTCCAACCAATGTGAACCCTGGAAGACACTGATATCTAATAATATCACCTATTAGAAAAAGAGAAAGAGGGGAAGAGTCCAATAAAGGACAAACCAATGGTAAAAATGAATGTATATTTCAATTGTGAAAGAAGAATATATTTTTTATTTATTCAATTTCAATCAGTGCAAAGAAAATTCCACTAGTTTTAAGCAGGGAGATTTTCCAAACACCGAACAACCAGTGCTTAATTAGCAATGATCAATTGGAATGAAAGGAAATAGCAAACTATTAACTCATCTGTCCTGGTGCAAACTAGAAATATGCAATAGTGATAAGCAAATAATTTGGCTGGTGCAGGTATGATATTCATTGAAAATATATCAAATACTTAGAAGGCTTCTAATTCCTCAGATTTATATTAAAATTAGACTTATGCTGGTCACTGATAGTTGTTTTACAAGTCATAACCCAAATCAAGATAATAATAATAATAATAATAATGACAAAAGTGTATTAAGATGTTTTATTGTCTTGCTTCACTTTCCAAATATAATCAAGCATTATCTGGATTGAATTTCCAAGTCACTTTAAAAGGATTTTAAGGGGCTGGGGATTTAGCTCAGCGGCACAACGCCTGCCTGGCAAGCGCAAGGTCATGTGTTCGATTCCTGGTACTGGAAAAAAAATAAAACTATAAAAAATAAATAAGTAAATAAAAGGATTTTAAAACCTGGGTGTGGTGGTGCACACCTGTAATTCCAGCACTCGGAAGACTGAGGCAGGAGGATCACTGCAAGTTCGAGACCAGCCTGGGCTACAAAGTGAGCTCAAGGCCAGCCTGAATTGCATAGCGAGACCCTGTCTCAAAGACACCAAATAAATAAATAAATAAATGGATTTTATTCTTAAAGTGAGCACAATTAATGAAGCATTTTCCAAAATATATAAATGAAATATGTCTTCTGATATACCTCACATATCATTATTCTATGGAGTTAGTCTTCAGCCAGAACACAGACAGCATACCTCAAACTCAAATTAGAGCAAATAATCTGGGTACTCCCTCCAAAATGTAGTTAGATGGATCAAATTTCAATAATGCTTTCTAAAGTACACACTGGAAATACAGAATACATATTTCCTGTGAATATTCCCATTGTTCCTTTTATTCTTTCTGACAATTAGACATAATCTTCATTAATCCAATGAAAGAGGATTAAAAACAGGCTGTTACTCTTCCTTATTTGTGTTCCTCTAAAAAATAAAGTCGGTCTGCTAACAGTATAGTTTTCCTTGAAAATAATTCAACAGACATTACCTATTTCAAATTCATCATCTTCTGTCAAAATTTCAGCATTGGCTACTGGTGGTGGAGGCTGGCATACTCTTAGTTGATAGGCTATATGAAAGAACATAACACAAGGGTTTTCTAAGAACAAAACAGTGCTAAAATTTACCAAGTTTCAATTATTTACTTTAAAAAAAATACGACACTGACAGAAAATCCATTCTTTAGATCACAAAATATTTTCTAAAAATCTTTCTTTTTTACTGCATATTTCTTACCCTTGTTTTAATCTTTCAATTATATGATTTGTAACACCTTGCTTACTTTCTTCTAGCATGATTACAGTTGGGAAACATGTATTCTTGTTTGCTCAATTGGTCTGTGCCAGTCTTCCCCAAGTTCAGCATAGAATCTTCTATACTTAGCAAAACTTTCTTTTCCAACAGTAGTAGTTGCAAACAAGTACTCAGTGCTTGCAGGCTTCCAGCCAATATTAAAATCTCTACACTTATATTAACTCAATTGATCCTCACAAAATTGCTCTATTACTTAATGTATATATTTCTAAATTATCCCCATTTGTAAAAGAAAAATAAACAGTATTAGAGTTAAAGAGCTTGACCAAGTCACATAAATCTAATATTGTAGAACTAGGGTTTGAATCCAGCTAGTTCAGTTCAAAGTCTTCCTTATCTTACCAAGTTATGTTAGTGTGTTTATGAAGTATCTGTTTGTTGAAAGTCACACTTCTAAGTATCTACTTCACTGGAATAGTTCATCCTGTTGAATTAGATTGGTACTCTATTTGATATAATGATCGCCATAAATAGGTCTTTTTGTACCTAAGCATTATGCCTAATAGCACAAAATGATATTGAAAAACAATGATTGCTTGATTCAAGCCTTGTTTTCTCTAGGAGTTTTTAAAACATGTACCAGTTTTTTCTTCATTAAAGAAATGTATTTATATTATTTTAACATCAGAGGCAAATGTACATGTTTTAAACTGAGAAGAACTTCTTCTACCTCAATGAAATAAAGACATTGAGACTTAAAGAACATAGTAGTTGTTATGGCTTGTGTTTAGATACAGCCCCAAAGCCTCCTGCAGTCACAGATGGGCTTTTTCAGAGTGTGTGATGCTGAAACTGACACATGGTCCAGTACTAGGATCAACAGAAAAGGTGGCCTGAAGATACTACAAGAACCAGCAGGACTCCAGCCTCTGCAGCCTCAGACTTCCAAATGTGAAAGACTTAGCCTTGAGAAGAGAGTCCCAGAGCACCATGTTCTAGATTGCCAGCAGGCTACAGAAGTTGTTCTTTAGGATTCGGTTCATAGGCACTGAACCTCTATAGCCAAGAGACAAGGAAGCCCAGCTACTGCTCCAATTGGCAGGAGACCTTGGCATCATCCTTTGGGTGCTAATTTTAGGTGCATGTAGAATGTGAGACTTATGGGGTCAGCAAGACTTCCACCCAGATTTCAGAAGGCCTGGGAGGCTCGGCAGGGTGACCCTAACAGGGTAGTGTGTGAAGGTGTAAAAGCCCAAGGTACAGTGGAGACCCAGAAGTGTGGAGAAACCAGGAATGTGGATGATCTGAGAAAAACAGATTTGTGAGGAAAACTAAGGAATGAGTAGAGCGGGGCCCAGAGAGAAGCCATGGGAACTACAACGATTAGCAGTGCTGAAGGGGTGGGGCCACTCAAGCCCTTTGGAATTCATAAGTTGCCAAATATTGCCAGGGATGTTGGAAGTAGAACTGTGAAATTTAATGTTTGCCCTGCTGGACTTTGGTCTTACTTTTTTCCCATTCCTTGCTAACCCCCTCTTTGGAACTTTTGGAATGGAAATGTCTATTGTGTCACTGAATGTTGAGAATTTAACTTTCTTTTCATTTGTACAGGGGCTCACAGCTAACAGTTTGCCCCAAATCTCAAAGGAGACTTTGAACTTTGACTTTTCAGCAATGCTGAAACCATTAGGACTTTGGTGACTCTTGGAAATAGACTAAATATCTTTGCATAAATGGGTATGTAAAACTTTTTGAGAGGCCAAAGAGTTATGGTTTGCTTATATGTCGCCCTGGTTTAGGTGGGGCTTTTTCAGAGATGATTGTATATAGTGTGTGATGCTACAATTGATTCTTGGTGCAATGCCAGGATCAAGGGCAATAGCATTAAGAGTGTAAGTGCTACCCACCCTAAGTATCCTGGATAAGATACAAGGGATATAAAGACCTATGGTCCTTCTTTGCTTGCTTGCTTGTCTGCCATGCCACCCTGTCTTGGAGCCAGCCACCTATGGACTACAACCTCTACAAACTGTGAGCCAAATAAACCTTGCCTCCTTTAACACTGAGTTTTGGGAATTTTGTCTCAGCAATGAGATAAGTAACTAAGACAGTAGTTTATACAAGATAACACAACAGCCAGCACTAAAATCTGTGTCCTCTAACTTCATCTTTTTTTTTTTTTTTTCTGTAATGGGAGTCAAACTCAGGACCTTGCGCTTGCCAGACAGGTGCTGTGTCCTCTAACTTCAAAGTCCATTTTTATAATACTGTCCCTATTACAGGAGTACCATAAAAGCAGTGAGGAACATTAACAAAGCAAGTTAAGGACAACTCCTATAAAAGGAAGTGAAGGGGAGAAACTTTTACAATAAGTAAAACTCTTCCAGTTCTAAAGAGTAATGGTGGACAGAAGAGCATTTTAGACAGAGAAAGAAAACTTGAATGAAATCAAGTTGTTGATTCAGCATCACATAACAAATAGGTTAGTTGGATAATAAATATACAGTTTAATAAAGACAGAAGAGGCTACTTTCCCAAAATATAAGACATAGGAATGAATCTAATAAAACTTACTTCCACTTTCCTCTGCAAATTGTTATTTGTCACTTCAAACATCTTCCTTCCAGTACTTTACCCTGCTTAGAATAACGCTTGCTGTTCAGGGAGACAAATTTGCAAGTGAAACACTGGTGTAATACTGAAGGCTTACTACTGGCCAAGAGAAAACACATGCTGGGAAGGGACCTCAGGCTGGAAAAATGTAGCCCAGATTTTTGAGGTAAAGTCTGGTAGAAAGTAAGTAGGAATTTTTGAAAATTGACATCTTGAACTTAGATTTCACGAGAGATGTGGCTATACAGGTCACAGGTAATTGTAAGAAAATGCTAAAGAGGTTAGTGAAAAGGAAGAAGAAGGAAAAGAGAGCTCTACCCAGAGAAATTCTTTTCAAACTGTGCTTTTGTAAGAGAACATTTTCTGACTTGAATGTAAAACAGAAAGGAACTCTGAAATCTGAGAAATGTCAAGATGCCCATATTTGTTTTGTTTTATTTTCTTTTGCCTGTAAAATTATCTTTAAAGTTTGTGCTAATCATAACTTGTTTTATTAAGGAAGAAAGACATTTTTATTTATGTAGAATCCCTGAACATTGGGATCTGTACAACCTGCTGAGAATGACCTATGTAACTCAGTTGTAGAATTTAAAAAAGAACAGAGATTAGAGATTACTATTAATGAGAACATGAAGGTCAGCGATCATAGACCACATGGATGCTGTGAGCTAAGGTCTGCTTTATTCTCTATTTTCCCCGTCACCATGAGTTTTATAAACTGTGTCCCTAGATAGTTTTATCACTGTGGGGTCATGGAGTATCTGAAGTGTGACATCTTCACCTTCCACCTCTGCTTCAAAAAGACTCTACTTTGCTCGCTTTTATAAATTTGAATTCTAATCCAGATTTCTTGTGCAAACATTTTCTCCATCTCCACCTGAATGATTTCATTGATTCTTTAGGCTTGAACAGTGACTTTGTGTCCCGATTCTGAATGCTGTATCTCCAGGTTAAACGTTTCTTCTGAGCGTCTCGATGTCTCCCTCTCCCACTCCTTACTGTGTTCTGTGATCACAGAGCCCCGTTTTGTGGCACACGTATGGTGGCATGTTTTAAGTTTTATCATTATCCATGTATTTGCTTAATTTTTCAATGTTTGTGCCCCAATGCGGACTTAAGTTACAGGTGAGAGACTATGTGCCTTTTTCATAATTCAGTAATTATCTTCTGTCACTGTACCTATAATTCAGCAAATATTTGCTAAATAAATAACAGAGTACATATTTCTTAAAGAGAGAAACTGTCTCTAATCATAGTCTTAAAATGACCCTACTTTTAAACTATAAGTGAGAAGGAAATGGAACTAATTTAGAGTCAAAGAGCTAGATAATGGAATATAAGCAGAATCTCCCATAGTAATTGGAAAATAATGCTTTTAGTGTTGAACTATATAATTTTTTTTTTTTGAGACAGAGTCTTGCTATGTAATTCAGGGTGGCCTTCAAATCATTATTTAGCCCAGGCTAGCTTCTATCTTCATGCAGTCTCCTGCCTCAGCCTACAGAGTGCTGGTACTACAGGCATACAACACCACACCCAGTGAACTATAAATTTTTCAATGAAAAATAAAGCAGAATATAATGAAAAGAATCTCTTTTCACCTATTTAAGCTTCAAAATTGAAATTAAATACTATAAACAGGCTAATTGTAAGAAGTTAATTAAAAATATACTTGCAGTCTTTCTCAGTTTCTCTCTGTTTGTCTCCGGGCATAATTCTAAAATTTGTCCATTCTTGCTGCCAAAAACCAGGTCTAGAAAGCTGCCTCTCCACACCTGTTTTACTGTGGTAAATACTGTTGCCGAAATTCATGTCATTTTTGAAACTGCAGAATGTTACTTACAGTAGAGTTGCTGTAGATATAATCAGTTAAATTGAATCCATATTGGATTAGGATGAATCCTTAATCCAATATGACTGTTGTCCTTATTTTTTAAAAAAGGATATGCAACACAAAGATATGGAAGATGGCCACATAATTAAAATGCGGAGAGTATAAGTGATTCATCTACAAGGTAACAATGTGCTTGGTTTATTACCTGGTCTACACAGCCGGAATCTAAGCCACATTCCAGGTAAAAACTAAGAAACATTTTTTCCCACATTTATAACCAAATCAGTCAGAATAGGAGTATTTTTCCTGTTTCCTTATTAATAATATTCAGTAGCTACAGACTGAACTTCATAATCATAATATTTAACTTGTAATATTAGAGAGAAAAATTCGTTACCTTACCAGTTCTAGATTATTTCTAGGACTACACATAACACATAAACATACATGTACACATATATGTACACATATACATGTACAAAAATATTTATCAAAAATTAGTATTTTCCAGTTGAGCTCTCTCAGCCCCCCAATATTTGGCATACTTTTCTGTACCCTAAATCTTCAGTTTTTATAAATTGTGCTAGCCTGGAAGATGGTTCCAATAATAACCATTTAATGTTTTAATGTCTTGAATTATCCCATCTTTATTCTTTTATGTGTTAGTTCTCATTTCATGAACAATGTATATGGGATCTCTTTGCAAACATGCATTTTGTTAAAATACCTAACAAAGCTCATTCATTAGTTTATTAAATAAGTTACTACTGAGCTCCTGCCATGTGTCAGGCATCTCTATAAGTGCTAGAAATGCAACAGTTAACAAGCAGACACACTCCTGCCTGTATTCATGTTAAAGACGATGAGAAATATACTAACCACACACTCTCATTAGTCAATAGAATTGAACTAATGGAAGAAAGGTGTGTGTTTATATTAACTTTTTATCAGTGGGGCTGGATATCCAACACAGACAACTTAAAGGAGAAGTCTGTTTGACTCATAGCTTCAGAGGGTTTAGTTCACAGTCAGCTGGCTCCAAGGCAGAAAAAATATGGTGGCAGATAAAAGCTGCTTAGTTCACACTGGCTGGAAAGCAGAGAATACTGTAGCTCCAGAGAGGAAGGGGCCAGATACCAGATGTGAAATCCAAAGTTAAACCTCTGTGCCTCCCATGGACACACCCAGAAGTGTGAGTTACTAATCCCTTGCATAACTCTCAAATCCATCAAACTGATGATCAAGCCTAACTGGCTCATGTCACCCTTTGTCAGTCTGGCATCTCTTTAAGCCATACTTAATCTCTAAAAAAGCACAAGGTCATAATTCTACTCTAATGTGATAGAACTGTCCTGGATACAACTAAAAAGACACCAATGCCTTCCCCACATTCACAACAGTTGCAGCATTGTCTGAGAGTCCAAATTCAAAGATTCCTCTGAAACACAAAATAGACTTTTATATGTGAACCACAGTAAAATTTAAAATAACAGGCTATTTAATTCCAAGATCAAATAGCACAGACCAAGTATTCCCATTCTAAAGAGAAAAGAAAAGGGTAAGGTAGAAAAGAATAGAACCAAAGCAAATGCAGAAAAAATTAAGTTCTGTAGCTCCATACCCACCATGCAGGGCACTTGGTGGTACGATGTGAGCTCCAAAAGGGTTGGGTGGCCTCATCCTCTAGCCTTGTCAGTTGCAGCCCACATGGCCTCTTTCTTGTGTTGGTGCCATGCATGGTCTGTGGTTTTCCTCTGCAGATATTCTACCTTCATGGTTGCTCCAACTCCCTAGAAGCTCTACTGAATCTTCATCTTCATTACCACAACTTCCCATATAGTGGGGCATATTGTTTGGCCTACCAGGCCTGCTTTTGATATCTGGGTTGAAGTCTCCATCTGCTCACAATTCTTGTATTCTGCATGCTAGAAATACCTGCACCATGTGGACTATGCCAAAGTATGCCACCACCTGGAGCACTAGTTTTGTACCACGTCTATAGGTGCTTCTAAGTGCCTCCATGGCTAGGCATAGTGAAATGAATCCCACAAAACATATGCACTAGGTGAGTGTTCTAAAGCAGCATTCTTAAGCACTCTCTTTTCAAATAGAAAGCTTACACATTTGTAGACTTGAGCTGTCAATGGGTGAGTCTTGTTGATTCCTGAGATACCCTCAAGCCATCTTTATTCTTGTCCCAGTGCAAAACACTTGATTTCTTTCAGTGCTGGCAATCTTTTTAGCAATTATACTCTCTTTGACCCCAATCTTATATATGCTTCCTTTCTGGACAAGTTACAATCATTTTTAAATATTTTGGCTCCACTTTTTGGTCCTGATTTTTAATGTAGATCTGTCTAACAGCAGCTAGTATTACCCATGATACAACCTGAATACTGGACTGCTTTGAAATTTCCCCTGCCAAATAATTAGTCTATAACCCTTAAACTCAGCTTCTTTCAAAGTCTCAGGACATGGGAAAAATGTAGATAATATTTTTAATAAAGTATAACATATGATTTCTAGTCCAATTCTCAATAGAGTTCTTATTCCCATCTGAAACTTTACAAGCCTGGCCTCTATCCCCACAGTACTATCACTATTTTGATCTTCTACATTTGGGCCAGAATTGCTTGTCATGCTCTGCTTACAGAACATTTTAGATCTTCTCTAGCCTACCTCTGCAAACTATTCCAAATTTTTCCTACAAACCAATTCCAAAGATTTCTAAACTCCAGTCTCAGTACTCATTTTATATATTACTTAACTTTTCACCTCTTGGACTAAATATCCAACATACATAACGTAAAGGAAAATATATTTGTGTCACAGTCTCAGAGGATTCAACCCATGGTCAGCTGGCTGCAAGGGAGAGATAATATGGTGGACAGATAATACAGTGGAGCACAGATAATATGGTGGAGCACAGATGCTTCATTCGTGATGGACAGAAAGCAGAGAACGGCACAAAAGAGGGAAGAACCAGGGACCAGATACAGTATCTGAGGTGTCAAAGCTCCATGACTCATTTAGATACATGCAGAAGTGTGCTTTGCTAACCCTCTGGGTGACACTGAAGCCAATCAAGTGAACAACGTGGGTTAACTGTCATTATGTATGTCTGCATATGTATCATTATATGTTAGTGAAAAGAATTTTACAGAGAAATCAGCAGATGTAGAAACAGAAAAGAAGGTCTGCACGCTTGTGAGAGAGAGCCCTACAGATAGGGAAGAGGGATGAAAAACAGAGGTAAGTTGGGGCTAAATAAAACATGTGTCTTTGGGTCATTTCAAGATTTTATTTATTTTAAGGATACCACTAAGAAGCCTTCCAGATTTATTTGGAAATAATATGGCATATTTTTTACTTTTAAAGAATTATTCTTGCTAAAGTAGGGGCAAAAATATCTACAATTGGAAGGGAACAGAAGTAGACACCTAGGGACTAGTGTATAGTCCTACTGTAATATGTAAAGAAATGACAGACCACAAAACTCCAAATGATTTGAAATACATAAAATTAAAATCCTTGACCCTGATTTCCAATATCTCTAACTTAGTCTAGCTAACTTTAACCCCACCTATTAACTTGCTTATACTTTTGCCTACATTTTAAGACAATTATAGTACCTCTGCTGTTCTGAAAACTGAAGAATCCTTGAGAGACTTATGATCTACCTAGGATGCTGTTCTTACCCGTTAAAAATATTAAACCACGTCTTTAATTTCTTCTAATAAACTTAGGAGAAACAAACTTATCCACAACCATCTTAACTCATGCTGTAGTCCTTTCTAGCACTTAATCAACAAGGCTTTCAAATGGTTGACAGTTTAACCTTTGACAACATATGTAAAAGTTTACGTTCCATATAATTTTACTTAACTTTTTTTTAACCTTGGTTTCCTAAAGCCTGTGTTGCTATCTCTTTTCCAACTTTGTGCATGACTTGAAGATGCCTTCACTGATTTTACTTTTTAAAGTTCACTTCTTGCAATTACTCTGCCTCACATCTCCCTGTTCTTCTGGCAGTGTCTAACAGGCATATACTATGAGATAATTATTTATTTGCTTACTCTATATTTTCTTGCACTAGAAGATAAATTCTGAGAAAGCAAGGGCTTTTGCTTATCTTACTAACTGCTAGATTTTCAAGGTATAATACAATACCTAACATAGACCAACATTCAACAAATATTTATCAAGCACTTTCTGAATGACTAAATGCTACAGAGGTGAAAGAATAAATATCATATTTATTTTTTCCAATATATGTATTTGTCATATATGTATATATATATTTGGCCCAAACTCTACTTTCAAATCTTCATTCTAAAACTGAGAAAATGAGAAAACTTAAGAAAGTAATTTATCATTTGTTGTACTTTTCTCATGAACAATAAATATTAAAACAGCAATGGTAGTAATAATTTTATGCCATATCAAACTGTGGCTATGATTATCAGATGAGTTTAACTATGAAAAGCACTTGTAATAGTATCTGGCATATAATGAGAACTACATAAGGGTAATCAGGTTTTGTGTTATAGCACTGGGATCCTTTGCCTTGAAGAGATTTAGCCCTTACCCTAAGGGCTAAATATGAATAAGTGCAATTGATGAAATAATAATTCTTTCCGCTTTTCCTTACTTTCACTTCCCACTTATGAAAAATATTTGCCAATGAAAAACACTGGTGTGGTAGATTGACAGCTGGTGGTCTGCTTGTAACACCCAGCTAAATTGAACCAGTGTGGTAATGGGTGTGGGAGGTCCACTTGAGGATTGGTGCCAGCAGAATAAGAAGCAGAACTGGAAAAGAAGTTTAGAGGCTGTTAGAAGCTGTTGGGAAGCTGTAAGGATCTGCTGGTTTTCCTGGAGGAGTTTGTTATGCTAGCTTTCCTGATAAACTCGGCTGTTCTCATCTTTGAAAGAGCTTGGGATATTGTTAATTCGAAGAATGGCTATGGAGGGAAAGATAGGGCACTGCTCAGTCTCCTGGAGAAGCTTGTCTCATTGTCTTCCCTGGTGGGAACGTGGCTCTCCTCATCTTTGGCGGAGCTCAGGACCTCTCTGTCACTGAGGATGGCTGTGGTGCTTTTCAGGGGAGCTCTGGTTTTTACTTTGAGCGTCACTTCCTGGGTCCAGTTCAGATCCCTCACTCTGCTACCACAGATCCTTCATCCCCCTGACACAAACTTTCAAACTTCCACCACTGACTTTTGGGCCATCCAAGCACAGATCCGTGAAATAGGTCTGCATGAGACATTGTCACGGGCTCTAGGTCTCTAGCTGGACTCATGGGAGACATTGTTATGGGCTCTAGGTTCAGCTGGATTCATGAAGGACATTACTGTGGGATGCAGGCCCTCAGCGGGATTCTTGGTCTTTAGTGTGTGGATAGATTTGCTGCACTGTTTGTATATAATTCTTTGGGTGACTATTATAAAATACTCTTATAAAATATGTGTCCTGGATTTTATTGTTCCCCTTGCAAAACCTCAAACTAAAACAACTGCTAATCACTAAAATAATTTTGTGTAAAATTTTGGCGTGCAATCTTTGTTAACAGGAGCAGGATGTAATAAGACAATGGCATAGGGTGTGATAAATCAGATGTTTGTAATTGAAGGCAATAATGGGAAATGAGGACGGGAATATGATTCCGTGGTGCAGTACATGGCTAGCTGGTGCTAAACCTTGTGTTCAAACCCCAGAAATAAAAAACAAAGTGAGGAATTAAATAACGTGCAGCACCACAGCTCTTTCTGCAAAAGTATTTATCAAACCAATAAATCTCACTGAAAACTACGTATCCTCTAAGTAGTGTTGGTAAATAGTTTTAAACATGAAGCAACCTGATCTACTACTTATGTAGGAAGCAGACTAAATGAGTTCAGATCTTGTGTCTTCTATTTGCTAATTTTTTGGCCTTACACAAGTTGCTAAGACTCTGGGCTCCAGTTTTCTCAGCTGTAATACAGACATAAGTCTGAGATGCTGCTAAAATACTGTAAAGCACTTAGAATAGGACAGGACACATATCATTGTGAATGTCAACATCAGCATAACTGTTGTAATGATGTCTGTGCCCTGAACACCTATAACTTCAGTCTCCTGTGACCTTCCTCATGAACATGGCATTGAAAACTCCCACATAATCTCCCACAATACATCAAACTATTAGCTTTGTTTCTAGCCTGATTCAAATTGGTTATGCTTTAAAATTGCTGAGATTATTATGTCACATTGATGCACATTAAAGTACTATATAAAAACCACGAGTGTCGAAACGTTTTATAGCCATGTATAATAAGTGTGGTACACGCTGTGCTTTTAACACTTCCAAAACAGTGGTCTAGATGTCATACTCAAGAAATACTAAGTAATAGCCAGTTGCATTAAAGCAATACCTCATCTTGCACAAAACACCTATTTTGATTATCTTGAAAAAAATCAACAGACTTTATGCCAATATACCCAATATTGTTATGCGTTAGTTTGACAGACCGTTTCAACTAGAAATTACCTGGGAAAATGAGTACTCTAGTCTCAATGTGGGGGTGGGCTGGGGTGTCACGTCCTGGGGGTATTAAATGAAGTAGACAAGGCCATGTATTCAGTTAACAATAGAACTGAAAAAGGAGTATAAAGTAGTACCAATTATGAAGTATGTCATCCAAATCTTAAACAGTAGGAGTATATATTCTTAGTCCATGTTTTCACTGGATTGTTCAATTAGAGAAATTCACAGTTATGAGAATTTGCAGCAATGCTGTGTGCAATAGATGTTCACAGTTTTAAAATACATATTTAATCTAATCAGTGTTGTTTTTAAAGGAATCCTCTTATTTGACTTATCATTCAGCTTTGAAGTGCAATTTACTGTTTCACACTGACATGAGAACATTGCCTTCTGTGCATCAGTATCTTTTGAGGATGGCTATTATTTGAAAAGCACCCTGTTTGTTCAAATGTGCAGACATAGCTGCTTCTTGTTCAAACAAATTTCTTGAAATTGCTTTAGGGATTGTTTCTGGCAATATTTTTTGGTTATTTTTAATTTCCTATTTTCTTTGCAATGAAGCATCCAATCCAATTCCAGAGAAAAATGCTGCATTTATCTCCTCCTATTCAACTGAGCTATTAAAGGCTGCTTCAGAAAAGACAAAACAGAACACTGGCAAATTGCCACTCTTTCTCCAAACCAAGAAAGCACAAGTGCAAAAACTTTCTGCCAAATAAGGACACAGTTTTCCTTACAGAGGACAAAAATAACATTCTGTGTTGCCCTATAAAGTCAGAGCTGTAGACAAACCCCAGTGTACTTCCTTTGTGATTCACTTTAGAACTATAATATCATCATCTGGGGAAGATTTAGGGGTGGAAAAGCATTGATCATGTTACGTTCAATTATGTAATTTTAGTAGTATAATTTTGAAAGTAATCTATAATGAATCTAAGTACTTTTACTTGAAACCACAGCTAACAGTGGCTCAATAAACACTACCTGAATTCTCATTAAGAAATAAAAATAATAAGCTTTTTTTTGAGGTTTGGAGAAAATCTAGTGAGTTGGTGTGCAGTGCCTGATTGATTATGTCAACTTGAGAAGTTTAGAAGCTTACCTAAACTTGGCTCAGCAATTGGCTCAGCAATTCTACACCCTAAGGTGTAGAGGAGCCACCCTAGGGTGGATCATCACCTAGATAATATAAAAGAGAAATGAAGAAGGACAGAGGAACTTCCATTCCTTTTGGAGGAGCTCCAGTTTTCGCCTTCAGCTTGGGCTTTCTCTCCTGGCCTCTAGTGCAGACTCTTTGGCTTCCGTCTTGGATCCTTCAGCCTCCCATCATAGACTCATCGGCCTCCTCATACAGACTTGCACGGAACTCTGCAGTGAACTCCAGACCCTGGACTGATCCCTTCAGTCTTCATTGTGCAGACACCCTCTACACGCTTCCTTATACAACTCTGTGGCTGACCGTCGTAAGCCAACCTTGCAATTTCTTATACATTTGTACATCTTACGTTGTATCAGTTTCTCTAGTAAAATCCTGACTGATACATGCTGTGTGATACATATATGTTTCATCGGTGGTAAAGTTATCTACAAATTTCACTTTTGCAGCGCTGACATTATAAAGTCAACCTTTTTTTTCTTTTACCTATATATGGGCAAAATGAAGAGCAAAAGTTCATCTTTAAATTTAAACGTGAGAAAATAAATATAATGAGAAATGAATTAACAAGGGTTATTTTTGGTATTTACTTAGAGAAGGAATACAAGATGCTATTGGGAAACAAAGCTATTGGGAAATCTCAGAATTATCACAGGAAAATACTAATATCTATTGCATGACAGACTTCCTCAGATGTAGACAGCTATAGGACGGTATCCTGTTTCAGTACAGAACCTATTAGAAACTTAAAAGCAATAAGCAAAGACCTTTCTCTACAGGGTTAGGTTGCATTTTATATCAATAAGTAACAGAGGACTCTTACAGTGACACTTTGTTCTTTGTCAGCCTCTACTTTCCTCTCTCTGTTCATTACAAGAACTTGGTTGATTTTGCTGAGCGGGAATATGCTATAGCTATCTTTATTTATCACTTTAAAGTACCGTCCATGTTCAGAATTAACTAGAACAGCAAAGCAGCCACTGTCTGCTTAGAGATGACTGGTGGGCCACGTTGCTCCATGGAATGTAAACAATTTAGCTAACAACTGGCAGAAGACAAAATAACTCTTTGATCTATTGGAATGAGAAAAAAATAGAAACTTTGTGGAATCTCAAAAAAAAAAAAAAAAAAGCAGAACAATATTCTGACCATCAAAATGATCCTTGCATGTCAATGAATATGAATGAATATTGCTTCGTTGTCAATAACATATTTGCATTCCATTCTTTCCTATCTTTAGAAAATAAACATTAAGATATCGAATCATAAAACTGCCCCAATTTTCACACAACACTTAGAAGCACACAGTGCTTTTCAGATTTTCCCAGAAACCTCCTCGCATAGTTTCAATCTCACTACAATCCTCTCCCAAAACCCTTTTGCTGAGATGCCACAGGGTCCTACACAACATATTGTCTCACTTATTATAAATAGCAAATTAGCCCAAATTTGCTTAATAAAAGTTATGCTCCTGATGGTCTTCAGCTGAAGGAGACAGATAGTAAGATATTGTTGAGAATAAAGTACTATATGAATCCAACAAATGTGTAAATATAACAGGCTGTCAAAGGATAGTAAGCTTTTGGGTCTTGACTTTCACCCAGTCGAGTAATCAGTAAGGTCCTTTAAGTTTTTGAGTGATAACAGCTGGCATTAGCTTTTCCTCATCACAGTTTTATCAGTATGGATTTTTAGGTGCAGTATTTCTTTTTACATAGACACACACATACAGATACACACACACATACACACACACATCACTGTATGCTGGCCACGTTCCCCATGCTCTGAATATCAAGCAATGAAATCCTTCAGCAGTTCAGAGTCCTACACTGAAATACAAAAGGAGTGTAGGGGACGGCGACTCTTAGCATATCCTTTTAAGATAGAATAATTCTAGTCTTAGCCCAAGCCTCAAAATGTGTCTTGAGAAACATCCTGGAGGGGTTGTAAAAAGTTAGCTTTACAGTCATGACTTAGCCCTGGAATGCTTCTCCAAAGGCAAAGAACATCCGGGTCCAAATAACCACCTATGACCCTGCCTGGGTTGTTTCACCCCTTCCCTGGCCCTAGATAAACATTGTAACGGTAAAGGAAATGTATGGTTATCTAAGGGAGACATGTAGAACAGAGTACAGAAAGTGTAAACCACTGTGGTTGGGCTCATGACTGGAGCCCGACCTGGGTACGTAGCACAAGGAAAACAATGTGTGGCCAGGGCTACAACATGCTACAGCATGCTTAGTGAGTTACAATTTAGAGTAAGATTAACAACATTAACTAAAAATACAGCAAAATTATACACTAGAGTAAAATTTACTTCAAGGTTATTCATTATTCATTTCTGATAACAGATCAGCATGGAAACCAAAAATGTATATAAGTTAGGAGCAAAAGCAGGCCCACGCCCACTTCCCTGACTTGCAAGTCAGGGATGAAGGATGGCTAGCCTCAAATTAATAAAGCTCTGTTTGTTCTCAATAGAGTCCTTCAGTTTCTTGAAGAATACAACCCATTTTTTTGCCATTACAGGAGGTCAGGTCTTTAGGTTGTATGAGGCAAAGCAGTCACACAATTAAAAGTGACCATGATTTATATTTTGTATAAAATCTCTCATATCTGGAGGCGCCTCTTTCAGTGTAAGATTTTGCAGAGTTAAATTTGATGTCCCCAAATACAGCATTTATTAAATAAAGGAAACATAACTTTAAAGGATGACCTGAAAGATTACAAACTTTTAGACTACATTTCCAAAAAAAAAAAATGGATCATTATATAATTCCTTCTTTAACACTGGATAGCTACTAATAGAAAACAATAGATAATACATATTACTAACTCATTTAAATAGTCTCCCCTTACCAATGGGAAATACATTCAAAGATTCCCTTAGTGAGTTTTTAAAAACACAGATAGTATTAGCCTTTATACAGTACAATGATACCTATAAATATATACCTCTGATAAGATTTAATTTACAATTTAGAGTAAGATTAACAACATTAACTAAAAATACAGCAAAATTATACACTAGAGTAAAATTTACTTCAAGGTTATTCATTATTTATTTCTGATAATTTCCATTTCCTTATGCCAGAACAAAACCCATGATTCTGTACAATTATATACTAATATATTTTTTAAAAGTGAAGTAAAAATGGGTTTGTGTAATTACTTTGATTAGGATTGATAAATTGCTTAGGATTGAATTTTGTTATTAATTGGTATAAGTCAACTCTGTGTAGACCCTATCGAGATATTAAGGAAAGGTTTTTCATTAGGGAATTACAATTATGGAAGTTGTGGAGAGATAAAAACATTTCCTCAAATGAAAACAGAATATGATATCTGAGGTAAAGTGCCTCACCAGTCATGCTTGCCCTATTTTTTCACTGCCTAGATCTTTCGTTTTGCAAGAATAAAAGAATTGAAAGAAAACTGAGAGAGTAAACTGTTGTAAGATGAGGTCCACTCCATCGACTCCAGGTATTAAGTATTGAATTATCTGTTTATCCAGGTATTAAATATTGAATTGTCTAATTTACCTGTTAGAAAACAAAAAATGACTTGACCAATACACCACCATGAAGAGAGCTATTCTGGAGTAAGAATTAGGGAGTAAGATCCGAAGAAATTTGTAATAGGATAGCCTTAAATTTGATCGAAGGTAAGTACTTTACATTTTAGAAAAGATGAGGCAAGATAAAAATCAGTACTAGACGAAATCAGAGTAGCACTCAATTTTTAACATGAGCCAATGCTACGTACTCAACTTTCCTGGCTATATTAAAGTTTGGGTAAAATTTCTAGAGATGTAGATTCATGTGTTAGGCTTTAGTGGTCTCTGACAATTGTGTCTTTGTATGAAATCTAAAGTGAAAACAAAAATGCAATAGTAGAAAAATATAAAATGTGATCGAGGATGTGAAAAGAAAGCGAATGCTTGCCAAACATCTAGTCCACCAGGTGCTATGCTAACTGTGCAGTGTGCACTGACTCTGGTTTTCAAACAGTCTCTTCAATGTAATGCTCATAATATTAGAAGTGACAGTACTCGGGGGCCTAGCTATACAAACTTACTAATACTCAGCACTGCCTGACCAGCAGTTTCCTATGGCTTAACATGATACATGCCAGTATTAAAGAAAACTGTATCATTTCAGGAGTCCTGTGCTATTTTACAGCTGAGGAAAGTGGAGATGGAAAAATAACTTGTCCAACATCAACCGGAAAAGTGTTAAACAAACACTGGATCTGTTTTATTACTAAGCTATTCTAAATCTGTAACACACGACTAAAAACCAATTCCAAAGTCAAGGGAGACACATTTTAGAATGATAGTGTATGTATACACTCACATATCTCTATGTACTCATAAGTACACATTGATAGTTGTGTGTATGTATGCATACACTCTGTCTTGCACATGTGCTTTATATAAATACACACATACACATACACTGACAACTTTTCCTCTGATAGTCTTTTTGCTTTGATATGTCTCCTAAATTTTATAAGAGCTTTATACTCTCTATAAGGTTGTCTTACAGGTTTTTATAGTCCCTTACTGAACAGTATCTTCTTATGAGTTCTTCAGACAAGATACAAAATGATAAAAAAATTAGGCAGAGATTCATGAATGGAAAGGATACATATTACAGTTCCACAATGAATTCATGCTTTGGTCTTATGATCGTTGTTTCTAGAATTATGATCGTCTATTAAAGTAACATTGCTATCATCAGAGCCATAAGGTGTACCTACAGACTGCCAGGTTCAGGGAAGAACTCGAAGAATGTAAAAGAGGTTATTAAGACATAAACACTGCAAACGTTGCCTAACTGAGCACTCTACTTTCTAATTAGCTGTGAGGTAGTACACATTAGCTATAAGAATACTCATTACATATCCTCTATCTGGCTGATATGTACGCAGATTAAACAGCTCACATATTTATAGTCAATTTTCTTTTTCAAATATGTTTTAAATATCTTTGAACACAATCATAGTTAACATATCACATTTTTCTTATAGTATGAGATTTGAGCTTCTAATACTTTATTACTTTGTTTTACAAAGATCAAGTTTCATATAACTATAGAGGACAAAGCTCAATTTTCATTTTTTTTTGCAAATTCAATTTAGTAAATTACTGAGGAAATATTCATGTTATTGGAATAAAATTTGTCCCTCTATATGAAGTAGAATGCATTTTTAAGAGCTAGATCATAAAAAGAAAGGGATATAGTCATTTCAAATAAACATTTTCTTATTTATCATGGAATAAAATCAATGTGGTAAAGGAAACATTTATGGGAAACCCTCTGAATGTCCTTTCAAAAATGTAACATTAGGAGAGCCAGGCGTGGTGGCGCACACCTGTAAACCCAGCACACGGGAGGCTGAGGCAGGAGGATTATTGCGAGTTTGAGACCAACCTGGGCTACAAAATGAGCTCAAGGCCAGCCTGAACTGCATAGCGAGACCATGTCTCAAAAAGACCAAATAATAATAATAATAATAATAATATTATGAAGATATGACCAAGAACAATTCTAAGTAGACAAATAAAATTGAAACTCCATAAGTCATTTCCCTGGAGTGAAAGTTATGAACTTAATGATTTGGAAGTTACTTAAAAAATCTAAGATTCTTGAATAGGTAAGTTTTGATAGAAGAATACAAATGAATAAGTAATGTGATACAAAGTATGCAGATATTGGATTCTAATTTTAGGACCCACAGTAGGTTGAATAAATTACATAGATTAAAATAGGTTTTGTATAGAAAAATCTAGATGTTTCCAAATTACATGCAATACAATATGCCCAGCTGGTTCTGCATTATTGGTTTCCATACAAAAATGATTCGTTTCCACTCAGTAATTACTGATGGATTTATTTCCTATATGCATTTGTACACATTTTAATGTTCCTAAAGCATTAAGAAAAGGTCATTCCTCGCAAGTAAATATACTTGAAATGATAAATCTACAATGATGATACATGCCTCAGGTTTTAATGCTTGCAATCACTGGTTAAATATACATTGTATTCATTTTTTCCAGAACAATTTAAACTATATCCAATGAAACAAAAACATCTAGGTAATACCAACCATGATAACTGAGCACAAAAAATCCACTTGTTGTGAAGTCACTGTGGAATTTTATGAGAATCTGATTTGAAGTGCTATAGACAGATTCCAAAGCAGTGTTGCCACTGAACTGGCCGATCTGAGGCGAGTTTTGGTCGGGTCCATCCCTGTCGTGAAGAAAAAGGAGAGAGTGAGAATAATCACGGAAAATACTGCACCCAGTTTAAAGAAAGGATTGAATATACTCATGTTATAATGTTAATAATAATAAGGTGGAAGGGGCTGGGGATTTAGCTCAGCGGCAAAGCGTCTGCCTGGCAAGCTCAAGGTCGTGAGTTCGGTTCCCGGTACCGGAGAAAAACCAAAAAAATAATAATAATAATAATAAAGGTGGAGATAAAATAAACAGTAAGCGACAGTATATGGGTGCATTTTGTGACTATATAGGTGATAATACATTTTAAAATGCAAGGTATGAAAATAGATCACATCTACATCTAAATGAAAAGCATCCATATTCACTGTAATCAATTGTCTTTTATTTTTGGTCAAAATTCAGATTCTCTAAAATGTTTCAGCTTTTATTTCCTCAGCAATGTTCTATTCAGAATTGTATATTACTAAAATTAGAAGGGCTTCTAGAACTCAAAGAGTAGTTCTGTGGCTCAATTGTCAATGCCTAATTCAGAGATTTTCTTTATATGTTTGAATAAATGTGTTTTTATTCATAATACAATTACATTCTTTTACTATGAATTATTATGACAGAATTTAATAGTTATATTAAATAAATATAATTTGAATATAGGCTTTTAATTTTGCCAGTTTTAGTAGCTAGCTCTTTTTCTTAACTTACTCTATTAAACGGTTATTTTTGGGTTGTTTGTTTGTTTGTTTGTTTGTCTTTTCTTCCGGTACTAGGAATTGAACTCACAACCTTGCACTTGCCAGGCAAGTGCTGTGCTGCTGAGCTAAATACCCAGCCCCTATTAAATGGTTCTTGTAACATGTTAGCAATATCTTTAAATAATTTTTTCACCTATGAAACTTTTATTTTACAATAGCTCCTTCGTGCTGTAATAAGCCAAAATCTATTTCTCTTGTTTGTCTCATTTTGCAAAGCTTATATGTCACCCTCAGTTATTCATACCAATTCAAATAGCAGACGGCAATTTGTGACAGAGGATTGTGATACATTTTCATTCCTACCTTGCTTCACTCTTACATATAGTTGAATCAATCAATAACAATGGCCCTAGCTTACCATACAGTAATGAAATCATAGATTGGTTCTGTTTGAAGGACAGTAAAATTGATGTAGATTCCATTCCCCGGAGGTACTCTTACAAGCCAAAAGCAATCTTGAAAGTTTGGATATTCATCAGGATACCCAGGAGAATAAATAGTGCCATTCATAGCAGTTATATTCCCACCACAAAGAGCTGTGGAAAAAGACACAAAATAAAATGTTAAAAATAATAACAGTGAACTGAGGAAACTGAAAAAAGCAAAAATATCACAGTCTTAAGTGGAAGAAAGTGCATCCGTGTTGCATATTGATGTCAGTTGAGATATATAAAATGCACTGACAAAAAGGAGCAAAATATATTCTTTTATGTATTTTTCTTTATAAGGTGTGCTACTTTTTTATTATGATTAATGATCACAAGACTGGTAAACTATCTTGTCTTCTCTTTTTTAAATACTTTATATCAGTGCAAACATTGTTTAATTTTTTTTATCTTATGTCATGTACATATGTACATAGAAGCCCTTCTGAGAGGTTCATGATCTTTTTCATTAAAACATTTCTAGAGAAAAGTACTCGAATTCAGTTGTAGTATTTAAATATTAGTTCATAATAATGACTGGTAAATAGACACGTGTAAAGTTTTCTAGAGAAAAGTACTCAAATTCAGTATTATCCAGGCTCCTAATAATGACTGTTAGATACACACACCACCGTGACCGCCACCAGCCATACACACAGAAAAAAACCTCAACAGTGGTGACAAATTTTATGTTCATTACCAATGGGGAAAGTCAGGAGTACTGTCTTTAGTGATAAAGTGAGTTATTCGACATAGATGTGCTAGGTTTAGTTTTTCTTTTAATAATTCAACTAAAACAGAGATGAATGTGCATATTCTGTGTGTACATGTAACATGATTTTTGGAAGAGAAAGACAAGGGAAAATGTCAACAGAAGAGTGGTGAAATGTGAACGATATTTCTTAAAAGATAGTTTCCATGTGGAAGCGTACCTTCACACCTTGGGAGTGGATGATTCCAATTACGACTCACGCCATGCAGGCATGTGAGAGCTGAATTTCCAATTAATGTGTATCCTGGGAAACACTCAAATGAAATGGTCTGACCCACGGTGAAATCATTGCCAATTACGAAACCATTTCGAAATGGACGTGGATCGGGACAGCTTTGTAACTGATAGGCTAGGGAGAAACAAAAAAAAACAAAAACAGACATTTCCTTTTTTAGAATTTCAGAGACCACAGATGGGTACTATCTGTAGCTGACAAATTGATGTAAAACTCCTTGTAGTTAGTTGCAAATAATAATTCTTGTTTACGACAAACGCTGTTAATGATAGTGTGATACCAGCTTCTCATGCCTACAATTTTTATATTTGAAATGTTAATGCAATTCATAAAAACACGTTTCTTCACACACTCGTGCAGTCAATCTGAATTTGAAACGAGAGCAAAAATGGAAACTCATCTTACAGTCACAGTTTTAATATCATTCTCATTCTCTTCAGTAGAACACAGTTGCTTCTTAGTTATATTTCAGGGATATGGCATAAAATAAGTATGTGTATAAACCTAATTCTGAGCCTTTTTTGATTATTTTAAATATTTTTCTCTAAAAAAGCCACACCACAATATACTTCTGTGAAGTTTGTCTGAAGAATTCATTTAATAAAAAAAAGAAAAATGTAGTAGGAAAAAAATATTTTCTAATCTAACAGAAAATAAACTTTGCATTTCAATTATTTTGATATTATTGTGACTGTTATGTATATATAACTGTCTTTACCTGTTCATATGCCTTGTTTAATATTCTTGATGAGGTAAAGGATCTGTTTGTTTTCTTTGCCATTGTATCCCAAAGCTTTAACTATTTTTCATTTACTAAGTCCTATATAAACACTGCTGAATGCATTTTGAACTTATGAACAGGATATACATTCCAATAATGTAAATATTCGGAATATTATCATTAAAAAGTTTACACTATATTCTAATTAATCAAATTTAAATTACTGACAGAGACTATTTTGCTACAAATCATTAAAATACTCTTCTTCAAATTAAAAAAATGCATTAATTGAACATCTTATCTTATTTTCTATTAAAATATAGTCAACTTTTACAACTAAAGATTTTAGATAAGCAAATTTTTTTAAATATTGTGTTTCTTTTCTTAATCTGTCTATTTAGTTAATACTCTACACCCAAAAAAAGTGAAATTAAAAAAAAACGATTCTCAACCCAACTGCAGACAGATGTACATCATCTGATCATTAGGAGTAGGAATATATTATTTTATTAAATAAACTCTTAATCATATTGAACTCACTCACACTTCAAAGATAATTTTGAGTGGGAAAGGACTCACAGACAAATGTGTGACCTTAGGAAAATTTACACAGTGTTCTAGTTTGTATTCTATTTAGTTTAATAAGGAAGTGTAGACAATAAATTTTAAATGTACAAGAGAAAAGTTCCCAAGAATTAGCTAATCTAATAATGTTTCCAGTATTAACACTGTCATTGCCACCGAATTTTTCATCGTAAGGGTTCACTTAGCTGTATACCATACGCTGTTCTGAAAAGTCAATACAAAAATAATGTTGACTCTATGGATCTTTAAAAATTACAGTTTCTTTAAAGTGCCATTGATCCAATTACATAGAGAAAAGTTTTGAAATTCAGTATGATTTACAAATGCTATCTAGTCATCATTGTCATACGTTATGACCCATGTCAACAGTATGTCAGCAACAGTGCACAATATCTTAGATCTTTTATACTTTTGTTATGTCAATCATGACTTGTTTTTCAAAGACCACAGTAAGAAAAATGTCTCACAGCCTTCCAATAACATTATTCTGAGGGGAAATGAGGATAGGACGAAATGGAGCCAGGTGCAGAGTGAATGTTAGGGAGCGTGGCATAGGCTGTTTACACTTCTAGAAGTATCACAGTATGGTTCAGTATGTCCAGCCACAAAAGAGAGAACCTCAGCTACTCATTTGTTTTGGGAATAACTTCCGGATGGGTGTGGATAATTCTACAGTGACAGCCAGCAGAGACGACTCCCAGTTTGTGGACAAGGTGTGAGGTTTTCACTCTTCTCTGCACTTAATGTGCATCGGTGAAAAACAAAAAGCCCTCGCTTTTAGGGAGCTCATGGCCAAGTTTACCACCTACCATGAAGTCCTTCAACAAGTAGAGATGTAACAAAATTTCAAGTTATTTTGATTAATTGTTGTCAATGGAACCACACTTCATAAAATATCCCCATAGTTTAATTTTAATAGAACTTTTAAGATGAGAAATACTATCATAATCTTTAATATCTGGTTTGCTTTGCTAATTGCCTTTCCTTGTTTAACTTCTGTACTGACTTAAGACTAATTCAATCTGCTTTTCACGGTTAGGATTTTTTTTAACATCTCAGAAAACATTATGTTCCCTGTGTAGTCACCTGTGAGTTTCTTTGGGTAAAAATACTCCTCACCCAAGCTTGTAAGGGTTTTCTCTTTTAAGACAGAACATAGAAAATACTTCTATATAGCTAAAGATTTCTAATAGCACATGGAAATTAAATACACTTCCACTTCTAAGAATTCTCTCACCTTGATACACAATGTGAAACCCCTGTTTGTTCTGGGAGTAGTCACTGTGAAAATACAAGCTGGTCTCATGGGTTGTGCTGAATAAAGAGAACGGTATTTGAGGGCCACTAAGCCGACCAATAACCGTACTCATTTCTGATGACCCACTTCTCACTTCCAAGTAATCGTGTATGGTTTCTGTAGAAAAATTTACAAACTGGAGATGTACACCTAAAAGGAAAAAAATAAATTTAATAATATTCTATGTTTCACTAAATTAGACACACACACACACACACACACACACACACACACACACACAATCATTGCACTTAGATATGTTTCCGCTCCTGTCTGAAACACACTCTCAAATCCTAGCAATGAGTTTGCTGTCTACTCAGGATAGTAAGCTGTGTTAAGCTTTTTCAAAGATTATCTACTAATTTTAGTCTTTTGAGATTTAACAAGCCAGTCTACACTCAATCTGGTACATTTTGGTAGGCACATACCAACTCACATGATCTGAAAACGCTGTTAAGATAACATCTTAGTGATATAAGAATGAGAACAATTTATTAAATGCAGCAGTAATAGATGAACATAGTGGGAGTTGTATTACTAGAATTAGAAAAGTAGTATATCTGTATGTGTATTCAAAGCTAACACCAGAAAATGTGTACTATTTTCTAGTGTAAGAATGATTTCTTTATGAAGAAAAGCAGATCAGTTCAATAGATTACTGGAAAAGATCTTATATTTTATTTGCTCATGGTGATAAGAGTTGCAAAAGCAATTATACATGAAATTTGTGTTGATTTGGTGTTGTGATGTATATCTAATTCAGGCTATTTCCATATGCATGTGCAATATATTCTAGCAATCTCAAAATGAGATATACCCAAAGAAAATGAGATCAGTTTATTAGAGATAAGTATACTCTCATGTTCACTATTTATTTTCTTCTAGTAGCAGGAATCGCACTCACAACCTTGTGCTTGCCAGGCAGGTGCTGTGCCACTGAGCTAAATCCCCAGCCCCGACTCTTATGTTCATTGTAACATTATTCATAGTAGGCCTATTAGGGAACAACCTAAATGTCTATCAAAGGGTGAACAGATTAAGAAAATATTGCCTATATCACTGACGGTGAACCTTTTAGAGACCAAGTGCCCAAACTGCAACACAAAGCCCATTTATTTATCATGAAGTGCCCAAATTGCCATTAATCCTGAATACTGAGGTTTAAATTTAGACGTTACTCAAATTTCATTATTCCATTTAAATAACTGTGTGCACTTTCAAACTAAACTGGACTTTGCAAGCATGTTATAATTTCTTAGGAGACACTGATACTTTTTCAGAATGCCTTAATAAATATTGACTGTTCTTTCGTATGTTTATAATATACATACCAAATCCTATGGGCAACTTTATTGTCCACGTGCAATCTAAGCTGCTGGGGTAGTTGCCAGGAAATCCAGGGCTGAGGATGACACCGCTGAAATCTGACATACCACCACCGCACTGAGCTGCAAAACAACACAGGTCCCGTGGAACCCGCCGTACTGAAATCATTTGCTGTCTTCACAAACGTTGAAAATCATTTTAAATTTGTATGAAGTCTCTGAGTTAAACATAGTTTACATAAATGTGAATATTGTCATATTCATTTACCATAGACAAGAAATGAAGTATAACTGGGTGACAATGCATTTTCTAAAATAGCCCAAATACACCATATGTCCTCAGAAAAAAAGTTCGAAGAAAAAAATTAAAATATTGTGCAGCAAGTAATAGCTCATGTGCAGGGAGGACAATCAAAGAGAACGTGCCCTTTTACACAGTACGGGGCTTATTTCTCATCATCACATACTTCTAGTTATGTTTTGAATCATTCCAAAAGAAAGATAATTTAGAATAAAATCAAGTCAACTACTTCAGCTCTGAGTACCATATCTCAGAGGGAATCATTTTCGCAAGATTCCTTATTTTTCTCTTTTTGTGAGAAGGCTCATTAAAGAACTTGGAAAAAAAAGCATTGGTTTCCACTGGTGATATGTAAAGAATTTACATGTTATATGTGAGATACGACTTAATTTTATTCTAAAAGCCTAGAGATGTATAAATTAAAGGGATGCACATATATTGAAAACAAGCAGAATTTATAAACATGCTTGTTTTGGAATTTCTATTGGATAAACTCTGTTGGCTAAATCTTTATGGATAAACTAAGCAAAAAAATTTAAGACCAGAAAATGATTCCTTTTATTTTTTAACACTAAACATTTAGGATGAATTAAAGAACAATTGTAGTTTAGAAGGCTATTCTTTCCCCCTAAACATACACTTTTTTTCATTGCATTATGCAAAACTATAGATGTATGTCTGTTAATTATTGGATGAAGAATCAAATTTCATAACTGCATCAAGCTTAAATTTTTCTTGCATAGAACACTTCTTTGCAATTTCAGTCATTTATTTTGTTTTAATAATAATTCATTTATTTCTTTTTAAGAATAGTAGCACTGGCTGGGGATATAGCTCAGCAGCACAGCGCCTGCCTGGCAAGTTCTAGGTCTAGTTTGATTCCCCACTCCCCTAAAAAAAAAGAATAGTAGCCAATAGGTAAACAAATTTTAGGTTATAGATCTCAAAGACAAATTCAATAGTAATCTTATCAGTCTAGGCAATATGCAATAGCCAGTTTGACATCTGTCATTTACAGTGAGAACTGAAAAAAATCAAAGTTCAAGCAGATTTTAATAGTATATACATAAATAAGATGTTGATATAATATTGGAATCTATATGCATATGGACATTTCTTTCAAATCTGTGATTGTTATCAAACTCTAGAAGTACACTTGTAGACGTTTTCTACTTTCTTTGAAAATTCAGCACATCTATCCTTAAAACAAAAGAATTGCAATACTATTAACATTCATCAATTATTTTTCTAAAATTCCACTGCCCACATACCTTCATTGTAAAACCTGATAATCAATTAATTGAAATAAATAATTGTGACAACCAAATATTTTTAAGTTTTTCGCAAGACTACATTTATAGTTTTATTTTGACTGTGTTCTGAAATTTGGGTACAAGGCAAAGACCAGCCTTTATTTCTTCTCTTCACACTTTCAAATCTTTGAGCTACTATTTTTCTTTCCCCTTCTGCTACTGTCCATCTTTTATAGGATCTGAAAATGCTCTCTTCTGCATCCACCACCCCTGTCCCAAAGGAAATCATTAAGTCAGAGAACAAAGAAGAAAATATTCAGAGTCAGCAGGGAATGAAGAGGAAAAAGAACGACAACTGAAGGAAAACATATCAATGATACTAAAAAGTGAATCTGCCTTCTGCTTTTGGCCAACTTCTATTTCCTCAGTCTCTGCAAGCACACATCATCCTCATTCCTTGAATGCCAATTCTGTGTGTGTTACCAGTGAGTTCCAACTACATGCTTATGTGAGTTACCAGTGAGTTCGGACTACATCCTTTTGTGCTCTGTCACATTCCTTTTTGTTTGGAATCTGACCATAAGTTAGTCCTCCAAGATAAAATTATCTTGAATTTTTTCTCCTTATTCATCTCAAATATCTAGAATCTCATATGAATTCTCCATCCTTCCAACAAAATACTGGACAGATTGCTTATTTTCCAGTTCACAAGTCTGTAACCTTGTTACCTGGCGACTAGGGTTTTAACACATTTTCTGAATCTACCTCCTGCCTTCTGAATCTCCTTCAATACGGCCAGTGTTACTTCAAAATATTTCATTTTCTTACAAATGGTGTACAAGGCTATTGTTCAAAATCCATAAAATACCACACAAAAAAAATTAGACAGGAAAAAGTGTTCTCTAATCCAATGCCCCACAGATAATCATTTTATCTTTATATTTTCCTCTGTGTAAGTATTCGTGCTTGTCTATATATGTGTATAATGAAAATACGATCATACTGTGAATAGTGTTAAACAAGCTTAGATTTAGATATACATTATAAACTTTTTTCCTGCCATTAAATATTCTATTACACTGTTTATTTCCTATTTTAAAAGTCTATTCCCTATTATTAGACCCTTAGGTAATTGCCTATTTTTCATTCTAATAGTTACTACTTTGAAAGCCTTGTATACTCCATGTTCGGTGTTAAACACTTTAAACATATTCTCCCAATTTGGTCCTCACAATAAACCTGGGAGGTAAATGTCTTTATCTTATTTAACAGGTGAATAAACAGAAGCTCAAGGAATAATACATTATGTAGCAATTTTACCTCAAGCTGAAATTTGAATATAATATTGTTGAATATAAAAGTCTGATTAGTATTCTAAATAAGTTTATACCAGTGTAACCTATATAATAAAATTTTAACTCTATAGTTTATTTTATTAAATATCACTTCCATCTATTACTTGCCTTGTTGAAAGACACAATAAAATGCAGGGTGTTTTTCCAAAATGCACATTTTTCCAAAATGTACTTCATCCACCTAAATATGAGCAACTTTTGAACAATAATAATTGATGCTATTTGTATAGTAGGAGTCGAATTATCATATGATATTTAGATGGTATACCCTCTGAAAGCAATTCAGAAATGGTCAACAAAACTTGCATAGCTATATAACAAAACAGTTACATCTATTGATAAAATTAATCTTTCCAGGTAATGTTTTTCCTCAAGGTGAGGAATCAGATTGAAAGCCTCACATATACTAGGCAGTACTAAATTGCGTCTCCAGGCCTACCTAGGCAAAATCCTAAGCAAATAATGAGTAGTATGTAAAGGAAGGTGAAAATACTCATAAATGTGCTAATTATAATATCAAAAGGCAAAAAAATAAAAAGGGAAAATCTTTATAAGTTAGACAATAATAGCCACCATGAACCCATCTTAAAAACCAAATTTTAAAAATAATATGGCATGGAAAATTCTTATAAATGAATGTTAAGAAGGTAAACATTATACAATCATATGTTATCGGATCCCTAATCATTATATTAGTTCATTACACAATATTCATGAGGTCTCTATTTAAGGGAACTATGCTAGATGTTGGGACATAGCAATAAAAAAAAAAAGACCTAAACTTCCTTCTGTCTTGTCTGCAGTTAAGCACATTACACAGTTTGTTCTTTGTACTCTTCTATCATCAGGTTTTTATGCTCAATTGTATACAAAACATGCAGTATACTTACACTGATAATTGGCATTATTCACCTACAAAATTTTTCTGCCATGTTTTGTTCATATGCTTAAGTTGAAATAATATACTTTCATAAATTACCTACAGTACCTAAAAATATTTCCTTTAAAAAATATCAACCACCCTAAAATTTGAGTGCTGTCAAAACTATTTGCCTATTAAACACATTTTTATTCTTAAAGACATTTTCTATCAGAATTGGGTCCACCTTCCTAAAAAAACTCCTAACCTCTAGTACAACTGTACTTGGAAATAGGGCCTTAAAGAGGTAATAAAGGTTGAGTGAGGTCCCAAGGGTGGGCCCTGAAACTAATAAAATAATTTTATTAGAGGAGCAGAAGTCAGTGGGAAGTGTACATGCACGTGGAGAAGATCTCGTGAAAACAGAGAGGAGACAGCTATCGGGGCCAACAAGAGAGGTCCCCAGACGAACACAACCCACCAGCAACTGTTTTGCAGATTTTGTGCTTTCAGAACCTGTGAAAATTAGCTACTGTCTTAGGCCACCATCTGGAGTATGATGTCACGGCACTTGAACAGACTATTACACATGGATATGGTCACCGTACAGAGGTCAGGCACACAAGTCATGCTCACTCGCTTGTGCTGTTTTTCCTCCCTAGAGGAAGCTAAGGTTTCCTTCTATGTATCCTAATGATAGTTATCCAAGTGTATGGAAACTGACTAGGTTTGCAGTGACCTCAGTGAATGCTCTCACTTCTGAAATTCCATAATGTAGTCAATTGTATCATTTCACACTAAATTATTTTTATGTCATTTCTTTTATTTCTACCCTGTAACTGAATGATTTAAAGATAGGAATGATACCTCATATTTCCTTTTCATTTTCTGTAGAACCCAAAATATGAGTGGTTGCATGGGTACCAAAGATGAGGAAGAGGGCTGGGGATTTAGCTCAGCGGCAAAGCGCCTGCCTGGCAAGCGCAAGGTCGTGAGTTCGGTTCCCGGTACCGGAGAAAAAAACCAAAAAAAAAAAAACAAAGATGAGGAAGAGATAAAAGGATGGCTAGAAAGAATTTGGAATTGGTATTAGTGTAGAACAAATATGTGGTTTCATAATTTCAAAGTGCCCAAGTTATCTTTTGACATATTCAGTATTTCAACTGTCTGTCACCACTGAAGACATCTCATAGGGTGTTGTACTCTCTTTGGTAGATTCTTTAGATCCCTTATCTATTCTGCCTCAAAGTTAAGCAATTAGATATTAACATATTTTTCTAATGTATAGATATTTCTATCATGCCATACTGTAAAAAACCCTATAATAATCAAAGACAAAACAAAATCTTAATGCCTTTCTCAATTTTCAGTTTTAGCTCCTTTCTTGATATTGAAGTTTTTAAAAAACTTGGGTTTAAAAAAGTTTTTTAAGTTTACAAATGTTACAAAGTGAACCATTTATCTTAAAATATCATTGTCAAAAAACTTGTAATAGGGCAAATTATATACTTGTACAGGATGTATTTTTTAAATCTGATGAAATATATCTGACACATGTAATTCACTGTCTTTCAACTTACCCAAACAAATTGGAATGGGATAATTCCATCTTCTTACTGGTCCAGGCATACATGTAATGTGAGAATGGCCCTATATAAAGAAATAACACAGTTCATACACATTCATAAAATCTCTAAATTAGATTTAGCATATTGAAGGATTATTATGAAAATGAGTTTACATGTACACACTTCTGCAGTTAGCCAAACTAATAAATGTCTGGGAGCTAATGACCACTACTTTGAGCACCTCTTGTAATTATAGAGGCCAAAAGTAACTTGTATTAATCTCATGATGTCTCAATTTGGCATTAAAGTATTTATACAAGTTTTTGGTTTCCTGATGTATCATTTTTTAGTGATCTCTGTCTATTGTTATTTTTACTTTTTTCCTGGAAATGTCTGCATAACTTGAAATAAGAAAGGCAATTATATGTACTTATGACAAAATATAAAAAACTGCAGTTATAGAAATATAAGACTTCATATCAGATTAGCATTTTGGTTTTAATATTTTTCTATCAAAATGTTCTATAAAATTACTGCCATGCACCTACTGGTAAAGGGCCATTTACACAGTAGTTAATAATAAAATTCCATAATATTCAAAGTGAGACAGGTCAAAGAATTATTGCAAAGTTCTTTTTAAAAGTATTAAAACAGTTCAAACATGAAGCTTCATTCAAATATGAAGTTTAAAAAGTGGTTACACTTCAAGAATAATGATTCATAATATTATAAAGTATTAATCTTTCCATTTTGCTTTTTGTCCAGTACTGGGGACTGAACACAGAGATTTCATACTGAGCGAATTCCCCACTGCTTTCTTACTTTTTGTTTTGAAACAGGGTCTTGCTAAATCGTTAAATTCCTAAATTGCCCAATGGTACTTAAACTTACAATCCTTCTTCCTCAGCCTCTCAGAGTGCAGGGATTACAGCTGCAGGGTACCACACTCCCCAAGGAATGTACTGACATATGAAATAATTTCTACCTTCCAATTCCATTTGAATAATTCCCGAAGGACCTAATTTGAAGTAAATTTTTATAAGACTTTGTACTTCAAACCTTCCAAAGATCCCTTCAAAAGAGGATCCATAGTTGACATTTGACCTTAATTGTTCACTTGATTGTTCTGAGAAATGCCTAAGTAATTAGTGAGCACACTTCCGGGTGTGTCTGTAAGGGTGTTTCCAGAGATAACTGACGTGAGAGACAGCAAATTGAGGCGGAAGACCAGCCCGTAAGATTGGCAGCACCACTCAGTAGGCAGAGTAAGCAGACAGAAAGAAAAGAGGTAAGGGAAAAGGTTGCTGGGACAGTCAGAGTCAGTCTCTCTCCCACTTCTGCTCCCTCTCTCCTCCTTTCCCTTCTTCTCTCCCTCTTTCCCTCTCTCCCTGTCTCTTTTTGGCTTTTATGAGTTGAGTAGCTTTTCTGTTTCCACTATAATGTTCTGTCTAAATACAGCCCAGAAACAGTGCAGCCAAGTGACCATGGACTGAGACCTCCGAAATAGTGAGTCAAAATGACTATTTCCTCTTTCAAATTGTTTTACTCAAGTGTTTTGTCAGAGTAATGAGACAAAACTCCTGATATACACAAATATATTCATATAAAATTAGAATATAGTTTCATAATTGTCTTGGTTACTTTTTTCTCGCTGCTGGGACAAAATACCTGACGCCCAAAATTAAGGAGGGAAAGGTTTATTTCGCTTACAGTTCATGGAAGTCTCAGCCCGTACTTGGCAGACTATCAGGCAGAGTGGCACGTGGCAGAGTGGCACGGCAGCCACAGCTAAGCTGCAAGCCCGCACACCAGGGAGGAATGGGGAAGGAATGCCCCAAGCACTTCTTCCTCTCCCTTACATATGCAAACTATCCACCCCAGGGCGGGTGTAGCTCTCACACCCACATTCATTCAACTCTAATAGCCTGCCCCAAGGTCGCATGAGGCTTTGGAGGGGACACACAGACATAAACCATAACAATAATCCAAAATATATTTGTTATAGATTTGCACTAATTTAGAGATTTTATTTAATGCTTTCAATAGCACTTCATTTTATTTACAAATTCTAAATATTCAGAATTGAAATTGTCAAAATCCTACCTGACAGGTGACAAAACTGAAGTAACGATTAATTTTGACTCAAAATCATTTTTTATTATTTCTAAACAAACATATATAGTACATATTAGCATTTTCTGTCATGATCTAGTTCTCTCATCATCTATTTTACTAACCAATTGAACCCTCTGTAATTTCAGCATACACTAGGCAACCTAGGATGAAGATTTTTGAAATACCTAGGAATGGTAAATCACTAATCTATTAAAATATTCTAAAAAGATAATGAAAACAAAAGTTATAATATTAAAACAGACTTACCTGTAGAGAATAGCCTTGATCACACTGGAAGGATACCACATCACCAACCATGTATCGGTCTCCAATTTTAATTCCACTGCTAGGAGTTTGTGGCTCAGGACAAGAATCCAAACCAATTGCTAAGAATATTTTAAAATAGCAGTGTAAGTAACTACAATGAGGAATACTTAAGTTATGCATATTAATTTGCATAAATTCAATATTCATGTAATATCAAACTAGATTTTATATTGATACACTGATAATTTTTTGTGAAGATGACTACTGCAATGTGTACCAGAATTCCATTGTAAAACTATACCTTCTGAACTATTAAAGCACCAAAAAATGAAAAGCCTTGGGATTACACTTATGTTTTCACTCCAAATATTACTGTCTTGTACTAAGAAACCAAAGTAGAAGGTACTAAAAAGAAAACCTCTAAACAACAACAAAAAATTCTTATATGAATAAAACCAGGGATGTCAGAATAGATCTGTATTCCCAGCTATTTTAGAGTCTAAAGCAGATGGACTACTTTAAGCCAGGCAACATAGTATAAGACCCTGCTTTAATAAATAAATAGGAAAGAAGAATAAGAAAATTATTTTTAAAAATCACTGGAGGCATAGCTCAGTAGTAAAGTTCTGGCTTAATATACATAAAGCTATCAGTTCCATCCAGGGAACACTAAGCTCAAGAAAGAAAAGGGGGCGGGGGGGAGAAAGGAAGGAAGAAAGAAAGAGCAGGAAAAGAAAACAAAAATCATTAAAACATTCTTAGTAAAATGAGTAAAACATTATTTACTATTTTGTCTCTATTGCCTACTTCTTTGTTTATACAAAAAGTATCTTTTTCTGTTGTAAGGAATATTTTCATATACTTATTACACATATAACACAAAAATATATTTTTTTCAAAGATAATATAATTAGAAAGAACAAGAACATGTGTTTCATTGAGATATAAAAAGTATTCTCTCTCATTTTTTACTGAAAGGAAGATAGCAATATATTTCAAAACATTTCTATTACTTTTACATTAAGAATATATTTTTCAACATAAAAGGATAAAAACATAGTAAATATGAGTTTTAAAGTTTTAACAAATTATTTGTATTTTTCCAAAATATTTATCAAGTATGACTATTGCTATTAAATGTTGTTTTTATTAAACATTTTTTATTTTTAATAAAAGCCATTGTTTGTTTTGTACATCTTTGCAAATGGGTTGCAGATCACACTCCAAATCATTTCTTTTTAATTTAGAAAGCATTTAGAATTCAACTCTGTAGTATAAAAATACATTATATATTCTTTCATTATTTGGCCAGGTTATTTCTCTTTGGTAGATGGTCCTGGTATCACTTTCTATATTTCCTCTACATTTCCTGTTATTGAACATATATTGCACAACTGTTTGTTCTCATTTATCTCCACTGTCCAAATGGAAATGGTAGCATATCACAGTCCAGAGTCCTAAAGAAGCAGTCAACAAACACTGCTGTCATAAATGAAAGAACCATATCAGAAAGAGACTGAACCTACATCTTGATTATTTATTAATAAACATAAAAGTCTAATTCTGCAGATGGAAGTTATTGAATAGCACATAGACTAGCTTAAATTGTTCCGTACTTAGGCATAAAAAAGTCATAAAAATCCGTGCCTTGACAGAGTTATAAACTGATTAAAAAGTAAAGCAGTAGAGTGGGTGTGAAATAGTCCTTTGGGAGTACATGTGAGGCTGTCTTGAATGAGACTGGGGGAATCGGTAGAAGTGAACCCTGAGGTCCTCAGCGTCTCTAAGCGCGCTGTAAGTTTCACATTTCATAATGGTTCTGAAATCTTGAATTTATGGACCTTGTAATAACTGGTTATTATTAAATTGTAACCTCCTTTTAATTTGGAGAAGGTGCTAACTCTGGCTTCCACAACTAGTGTTTGAGATCAAAAAAGAGGGAAATACTGCCTTGCACATTTGTTGCCCTCTCATTGAATACCCATGAACAAGCCTCACTAAACTCATGAAATTCATCTGATATCATAGAACTCCTTTCAGAAATTACTCAATACAAAAAAGTGAGTTATGCTATAAACATAAATATCTTTATTATGATTTCGCTTTCCTTCAGTACGTTCTGACTCTCTTGGAAGTTCCGAACAGTATATTTATGACTTTTCCTAAGGTGATCCTGTAGTCATTCTTACTCCTAGCACATTTTATACACATTCATTTCTCTTCCTTTTTCTATCAGATACCCCACTCAAGGTCTCCAAAGCAAAAAGGAATCTACATCTGGTAGCAGTGATTTCCTTCCCTCAGAATAGGATAAATAAAACTACAAGAGCAATGCCGTGGAACATTGAATCCCTCATTTTTAAACCAAGCTTTTAGATAGCAGATAGGACCACGGTAAAATGTTTGTGGAAGTGCCAACTTTTACAATGTTTCAAGATTTTAACTTTCAAACCAAAATTCCATAAACTATGTGATAACTACTTTATAAGCTCAAAAATCTTCTATGCGTGTATTTCATAGAAAACAGGATCAAAAGGAATTATGCCAAGTAATGGCGGATAGTTATGACTTCTAGTAGGACAATTACTAACAGTTTGTTTGCACCCTCTGCATTTTTCTGCATTTCCAAATTTCCTATAATAAAGTAAATTATTATTGTAAACAATAAAATAACATCTATTAGATTAATTAATACTAGCAGAGAATTTGGAGACACAAGCACGCACTCCTTTCTATTTTTTAGAGCAAAAGCCAGAACTTGACAAGTTCATCTCTGTTAATGGTGAAAGCTTCAGGGAATAAACTAAATAATTAAGCAATCCGAAAAGCCAGGTCACTCACATGCTGACGACCTCACTCATTTCTGGCTTGTTCCTTTGCTTGTTTTTTGCTTGTTTTGCCAGCCAACTGTGTTTGCCTGCAGTGCAGGAAGAAAAACTGAAATATGTGAAAAATCTGCGGTTCAAATTTTGAGGCATTTGTATCAAAAAAGAAAAGAAAAACTACGTTGAAATACTAACTTAAAATATCATCCTCCAGGATTATTTTTCATTGGTTAAGTCACAGACTCAAGAGATTATTTGGAGGAATCAACAGGAAAAGAAATTCTTTCTGCAAAAATGTTGCAAAGGCTTCTATAGAACGAAGGCTAGTCTTTTGCTTAACAAGGATAATCAAAGTAATGCTCCGTTTTAAGCTTCATGAGTGTGAATTTTGTAAAATTATGCCTTTGGCACTCAAAGATGCTCCCTGGGAGAAATTTTCTAATGAGATTGGATCTATTAATCTCCTGTTGCTGCCAAAAACAAACAGAAATGGGTCCAGGGACAAATCCATTCAAAAATTGCAGAGCTATGTCTGTTGTCAAATTACTGCAGGCTGTTAGCCTGACTAAAAATATTAAATCTTCATTTCTTCATATGACCGATATTTATTTGTGACTGAAGATTATGCTTTGCAGTTCTGCTTACAAGACAATCCATCTGGAGCAGAAAATGTGGTTAATTATATCACGTATAGCTGATAATTCTGTGTGCAATTATGTGTGACAATACATATGTAGATGCACATGTGTGTGTTTAAGATGAAAAGCTTTCACTTAAATACCCTTGAAAACTTACATAAGGAAAACATGAAAATATTTATATCAAGTGCCAAAACTTTAAGGAACTTCAGTCTTTTGAGTGAGTCAAAAGAAGAAGCTTCTATATGCAGCAAAAATGTTATTGGCTTTACTGCAAAAAAGAAAAAACAGGGGACTGGGAGAAGTGCTATTACCTCAAAATATAACTATAGAAGCTAAGAAGGAAAAAACCACAGAATCCAGAAATTTAAAAATAAATACTATCTCTATGTCATCTACAAAAAGAGGTATACTGTGAATGAAATGATCAGGATATAAAATTTGGTGAAAGCAGAAAACAAGTTATGATTAATTTTAAGGGCCTTATATGTTTTACAAGTGAAGTGTATTTATGAAGACTAGCTATACTTTTATGCGATAGTGTGAGCTAATGGCAAGTGAAATTAGAAATGACAAATACTAATAACAATATAGGCAGGAGGTGATTCTCAGTTAAATAGTTAATGAGATGCTGATGTGCACAAACTAGTTCAAACAAGAAAATTAGTCTAAGTAAAATATGATTAATCTTAAAATCCTGTTTTTCTCAAATAATCAATTATATAATTAGTCCAACAGAGGAGCCCATACTTAGTAACTATAATAGTAAATTCATTAAAACATAATGCATTATCTCCTTTAAATTTTGCCTGACAATGGAAAGTAGTAAAATAATGATTATGATCAATCAAATTTTTTATTATATATAAGATACAGTCAATGGGTAAATTACTGGACATTTACTATTCTGTGACTAGTCTCATATTTTAAGGTATTCACACTAGCCCTACAATGATCGCACAGCTTGGAAAGATGCCTGTTATTGCCCGAGTTATCCCAGCATTTACGGTACAGTTACTGGTGGCAAATATGAGTGGTCGGGGCTTGTGGAGGAGAGAAAATCCGCTCACTCTGGAACACATACATCTGCCTTCTAGAGATGATGAACTAAAATCAGTGAGGACTTCGAACGCTCTTCAAAGGACTTAAAAGAATTTATTATTGCATATAGTTTTCCCTTTCCAAATATGTACATCTTAAAAATTCAAGATAGAACTATTCTCATTGATTCTGCAAGTTTCCTCTAGCATTTTCCACTAACATATTTAAGTACCTGTCTCACAAATTTAAGGAAGTAAGATGGAAATAACACATTGCAATCAGGCAAATATCCTAAATCCAAACGGTAGGCGCTGAGGCTCTACTCTGATCCATGACAGAGCGCCTGGAATTTATAAATCCTCTTTGTGGGAAGCCTGACAACGCTTCACAGAGCTAACAGTGTCCACAAACTAGACACATTTTCTCTTGCAGCAAATCTGATTAGGAAGAAACACGATTATAACTGGGATCACATTTATTTTTAAAAAATTAACAAAATAACAACAAACACACACTGTCAATCTAACAACTGATTCCCATCAGCCAGTGTTATTGTAGATCAGAAACCACAAAATGTCAATACTTTATACAAGAAAAATAGTGGGTAAATTTATTAATTCAGAACAGCTATAGCTAGTCGCACAAATGTTTAACCAGCACATATTACAGTGTAAATAATGATGCAGCTTTATGTCAACTCACGATATCAAATGTCAGAAAATACCAAAATATTCTCCTCAGGAGCCCCCCAAACATTTTACGTTCTCTCCACTGAACTGAGAAAAATGTGTTCTCCAGACACTGGTTTATTTGTTTCACTTTTCCCAAGCTGTGAGGCCAGTATGTTATTTTCATTCTGTCTCTCTTCTTTCTCTTCTTTATCCCCTTTGCTATTGATAAAAAGCAAAACTGACCTTTTTTCTTTTTCAACTTTTCCATCAATGCAATCTGCCTATTTCTATGTTGGCTATGTTTTTAGAATTTGTTATAATAAGATCTGTTTTAAAAATGTCAGTTTCCAAAAGAGTAATTAAAGTTTTAAGTCAAAGAGTGTGTATTTATTACCTCAGTTTGCTGGTTTGTAATTTAGAGAAACTGCTTCCATTCCATTTACTTGGTTTTTTGTTTTGTTTTGTTTTGTTTTGTTTTGTTTTGTTTTGTTTTGTTTTGCTTTGCTTTGCTTTTACCTTTTTGAGACAGGTTCTCCCTATGCAGTTTAGGTTGGCCTTGAGCTCACTTTGTAGCCCAGGCTGGTCTCAAACTCGCAATGATCCTCCTGCCTCAGCCTCCCTAGTGCTGGGATTACAGGAGTGAGCCACCATACCCGGCTATCATTCCATTTACTTGTGGAATAGCTATAATCTCTAAACATAATCTAGACAGGATGATAACATATATGAAAATACATATGTACATAGTAAATGTAGTATCTATTTGGTATTTGTTTTAACTTTGTAGGTAACACCATACTCACTTTCCATACAAGTTTCATTCTTTAAATAATCCAAACTGATATTATCATTGGTTAAATAAAAAATTCTTTTGGTTTCTAGATCCTACTGCAAGGTATTACACACAATTGCTACAGTTAAATGAAAGTGCTTATGTTGACCCTGATTAATGTAAATCAATACCAAGTGTTTTAAAGTAAAGTAAATTTGAAGAAATTGAAAGGGATAAAGCAAAACTGGGACTGTATGGATGCTACTATCTAAAGTGAAACCCGCAATAGAGCACCTACAAGCCATCCTTGCCTCTTCCTTTCTGTCTCGTCCTTAACACCCAACCCTTCACAAGCCTTTTAATTTTTCCTGTTAATACTTCCTGTGCCACCATTTTCTGTACACAACCACAAGGACAGCCTTGAAAGCCTCTCCATGAACCAACAGAAAAACTCCTCTCAGATTCCTTCCCTTCGGCCTCGTCTCTCCGTGCAGTTCACTCTCCACTTTCCAAATCATAGAATGTTTCATGATTTGAAAATATGATTACTCTACAAATTGAAATCATTCCACTGATCCGCTCCTTTTATAACAGAATGCAGACACCCCATCCTTAATCTAGTATTCTAGTCATTGAATTATTCTTTGGTTTATCCTGGTATGGAAGTTCATCTCATCAGCTACAAGGGCTAACATTTACTGAGCATTTACTACATATCTGACTGAAATAAACATTTTCTGTAAATAATTTCATTTAATTCTAACACAGTCTTTTAAATTACAATACCACATTTTTACAAAGAAACTGTGTTCACTGGGAATACCTAGAATCTACTTAGAGTCAGAGTAGAATCAAGTCATAAAGCAAATTCTGACACCAGAATACATGATATTATAACCTACTACATTGCAGTAGCTATCGTCAAATGGCAAGCAATATCCACCACTATTAGCTATTACTTGATTCCTATATCCAGAAGGACTTTGTTGGCATTTAGTGAAGTCTTCCCTAAAAACAACCAGACAGTCCTTTAGATGTGTTCACCATCTTCTTGGAGGACCTGCTAAATTGTACAGGATATCCTTAGCTCTTGGTCATTGTGAAAGCAACCTCAGATTTGATGAAAATGCAAATAATTAGGTGAATCTCAGAAAAAATTCACCTGATATGTTTCATCTGGAGTTTCTACAAGACTTCAAGATAAGTATAATGTACAGTTATCAGAGAGGTGCTGTTATGGTTTGTGTCTGGATGTCACCCCCCAAAGCCTCATGCAGTCATGGGGCAGGCTTTTAGAGTTCATGATTGATTCATGATCCAATGCTGGTATTACGTGTGTGAGTGCTACACCCACCCTGGGGTGGATAGTTTGCATATGTAAGGGAGAGAAAGAGCCTATTTGCCACCATTCCTCCCCTTTGCTCCCACTGCTTTTGCTGTGTTCTGTCACCATGAACGCTTGCTCTCTGCCATGTGCCACTCTGCCTTGGAGCCAGCCAAGTGTGAACTGAAACCTCCACAAACTCGGAGCTAAATAAGCCTTTCTTTCCTTAATTCTGGGTGTCAGGTATTTTGTCTCAGCAACGAGAGAAAAGTAACTAAGACAGGTGCCTACATAAACATTAATAATGCTTACACTATTTTGGCACTATTTATTTGCATAATCTTACTTCTGATTAATCTAAACATATTTTAGGCCTTATGTCTTATGTAACTGTATTGCACTTACACTTAGAACTTGTACTGAGAGCTAAGTGTGCACTCCACAGTGAGTATATGAGGGGAATATTCTTATATTTGAGAGGCAATGTGGAGGTGTGCTGTCAAGAGGCATGTAATATGGTGGTTTGGACAATTTGTACTGGAATAAAATGATCTGAGATGTACTCTATGACTTAACAAGTAGGCAATAAAAAGGGTGAAAAGGAAGTAATATCAGAATAGAGAGAAAGAAGAAACTGCTTCTGGACTAGGCTGTTTAGATCACTAAGGTTAAGATTTAAGGTAGAACATAAGACATAGTATGCACATACATCAATTCCCCACACTGAATTATCATGTATCACAAATTTATACTAACAAAAAGGAGAAGCAGAAAAATAGAAAAAAGCATCTTATGGCTAGAAAAAGAAAGATGAGAACTGAAGAAAACTGAGTAGAGAGAAAGAACGGTGAAAGGAGAACAGAGAGGAAATATATGCTATATCTAGGAAATAAGTACTTACTTCATTTAAGTAAAAGAATACAGCAAAATACTTGTGTGGGACATTACACAAGAAATTACTGTTTAAATAAGAAGCTAAATGATTTTGCCTTTTTTTACTAGATAATACAAAGGCAATGATATGAAGACATAAAATATCAAGAAAGACTAATGAAAATAATGTGTGAAAAAATATAATTCAGTGTAGGGAACATCAGATTTTCATACCAATGATTAAAAGAATAATAAAGGTCAAACATCACAAAGTTAAAATTCTGGGGCCAGGGAAATAGCTCAGCAACACAGCACCTGCCTGGCAAGCACAAGGTCTTGAGTTTGATTTCCAGTACCAAAAACAAAGCAAAACAAAACAAAAACAAAGTTAAAATATCATTTTTCCAAGAACAAGGAGGCAAAGATCAATATAGGGATAAAAAGAAAGTATTTGTCAGCATTTGCTTTATAAATATAGAAAAAGCAGAATTTATCCATGTAGGGACTGCACCAGTGCAGGTTTTCATGCTTTTTTTTTTGAAAACTTTATCTGTGAGTAAGAAAATCTGATGGACAAAATAATACTCACTTTCTGGGAAGAATCACAGCCAAGATTCTATTTCCCAAGTCAGAAGAACACCTGCCATGTTTCCTGAACCTTTACTATTTAAAATATTCCTTTAGGAATGTAGTAAGAGTTGGCTTTCTTGGATTAAAAAGAAAAACAATCTGTCCTTTCTTTATAAAGAATCTTAAAGTCTTCTGCATCTGTTGCTGATTTTCACAGAATTGTTATGAGACTCTTATTTCCCCATTGTGATTTCTCCCTTATGTCACCCTCTGGGCCAAACTTTCATCTCAGAGATTGTCGCAAAGTCTGAAAGGTGTGCAGTGACACACCTGTGCACTTCATAGAAACAAGTTAATGTAACTACACATATACACACCACTACTCCTAGGACCCAACTGTTCAAGCATTTTGCTTTATCTGAGTATCCAATTTAGAAATTTTCAGTAAGTTTTTAGTCTTTGTAAGGAAATGTAAATTAGCGCAGGCACTGCGGAAAACAGTATGGACATTCCTCAAAAACCAGAAATAGAGCTAATATAGGATCCAGTAACATGTACTCACAGGAAAGGAAATCAGAATGATGAAGACATCTCTCACTCCAGCATTTATTGCAGTACTACTCACAGTCCCAAGATGTGCAATCATCCTGGCAGTCAGGGAAAGGAATTGCAGTGTAGATGAACATCAGATGACCACACATTATTATTCCCTTAAAAGTTGAAGTCTTGCCATTTGTGGCAACAAATGGAAGCAGAGGACATTGTGATAGGTGAAATGTGAGGCACAGCATGAAATTTACTATGTGCTCTCATTTATCGGTGGAAGCCAAAAGAACTGATCTCTCAAAGGAGTGAGAAGAGTGGTGAGCTGAGACGAGGAGCATTGCGCCAGGGGGTGGCGGAGGGAGAGTGTGGTTGATGACTACAGAGGTGTAGCCGGGTAGGAGGAAAAACTCCCGGTGTTCTATAGCGCAGTAAGGTAACTGTGATTGGTAACATTTAACTGTGTATCTCAAAGTAGCAGATAGAGAGACCTTCAAATATGCCCAACACAAAGAACTGGTAAATGTAAGGCCTATACCAGTTATCTTGGAAGTGTACATGATATTTGTTAAAATCACACTGTACTCCACAAATATGTACAATTCCTAAGTGTCAATTATACTAAAAAAAACAATTTTCTCTTACACATCTGTACATCTGAGATGCTGTACCAAAAGAGTTCTGAAAACCTAATGATGTTCTTTAAAATGTTAGCTTAATTAATGTAATTTTCAACACATGGAAAGATCTGGAATCACCACAAAAGGGATGTTTTTCGGACCAAGGAAGCCAAGTTTTTTTGGAACTGCGCAGAAATGAAGATGCCCTTTTCCTTTAAAAAAAAAAAAAAAAAAGAACTATTTGCACTGTATTTTGCAGTTTCTGGAAGAAATATGGTCGAGTTTTCACCAAGTGAGCAGTCAACCTTTCCGACTGCCCTGCTGGATACTGTCCCCAACCACAGCGGCTCGATGCAGCCCTTGATCCATCAAACACATTTGAACTGCTAGTCAATCTGTTATTATTAAATGAGCCAAAAGTGCTGTCATGGCTTCTTCTGTAAGTCTGTCCTTAAAAACCAGGGCAGTATTTATTGGCCATTCTAATTCCGTACGGCTTTACTTAATCTTTAAATTTTCTTGTTCAATCTTCACATTTCCTTGGATCTAAGTTCAATATTTTACAAAGCCTATGCAAGTGACATTATTGATTAGACAAACAATGGATTTAAAAGTACGAAGAACATCCAAGGTTTTAAAATTAAGGGAAAGGACATCAGGCATTCTCCGGCACTGAGCTCGCTACTCAGTGTATCATTTTGTTTTTCTCATCTCCCTACTGGTTCCTCTGTCCTACTTGCCTCCCTCTTCTGTAAGCTATAGTTTTCTTTTTCTCCTCTACTTCTCTTCATCCTTTCATTTTTCTATTGATTTCTGATTTAAAAAAAAAAAGAGCTCTGATTTGAATCTGCTCATTGACTTTGATTAAAACAACGCAAGCAACCGGAGTATGTTTATACAACAAGGATATTAAATGTACCATATATTGTGGTGTTTATTTAATTTATCCAAAAAGAAAGGTCATTATCGCCTAGAAAAAATTTTAATAATTTTAATTATTATTTACTATAGCATAAGCTTTACATAATATTGGTATTTTGTTGTTGTAGTTGTTGTTGTTTTTTCCAGTACCAGGAATTGAACTCACAACCTTGCGCTTGACAGGCAGGCACTGTGCTGCTGAGTTAAATCCCCAGCCCCTAATATTGGTATTTTAAATCATGCTTAAGGAAGTTTTCAATAACTGTATTCCATTTAAAAGGAAGTACACAGAAAATGTGTTGATGTCATAGTTAAGGTCCTTCAATGTAATGCTTAAATATTTACTGGTCCTCTTCTAGTATGTTAGTACCTTGTGGTTTTTTTTTTAAATATATTTAAATAACACTGGTCTTAATGTAATGCCTAATTTTATCATTTCCTTTTTGTCTCTTGGGTAAAAAGAAACATCTACAGATTAACAAGTATCTAGGCACCAGTCTGAATCTGAAGCATCACTTTAACGACAATTTTCTTGAGAATGTTAACTGAAAGCTAAGAAATTAAGTGTCGTTCTCTTTGAGTAGCCTCTAGACTATTAGAAGACTTAAACAATCTTATTATTTAAAACAATTAGACATGAAATCTATCAAGGCATCATAGGCTTTGGGGATTTTTGGTTTTGTTTTTGAGACAAGGTCTCATTATGTAGTCCAAGCTGGCCTCGAACTCACTGTGTAGCCTAGGCTGGCCTCAAACTCATAGCAATCCTCCTGCCTCAGCCTCCTGAGTGCTGTGATTACAGGAGTGCACCACCATGCCTGGCACATTTCCTCTGTTCTTATACACACTCACTACTAATGCTAAATTTTCACGTATTTTGATTTGATTTAGAAAATTAATAAAGAAAATTTTGCTATTTCTTGACTGCTCATTTTATAACCATAACTAGTAGTAACATAACTGGATAAACAATTGCAAGTAGAGGGTGGAAAGTATCCCACGTAATAATAAAGTTGCACTCAATTAGGAAAAAGATTTATCTCCTTCATCCCTCATTTCCCTTATGTTTCCAATCAGTGTCCTTCACATAGTTAGGCACTAAACTGACTTTCTAATTCAAGATCATGATTTAAAATGCTTATATTACATCTAATATGCCTGTTGTATCAACGATCTTGTTTTCTAAAATTAAAAATAGGAGATTTAAAACAATTAGTCATTACTTCCCCCAAGGATGATTAGTCAAACTTGCAATCCTCTAAGAGACAAGCTTTTTGAACCACTATTATTTATCGATTAGGATGTAGCCAGATTTCCTTTATGGAAGATAACTAAGATTTTCTAACCAAAACAACAATTTGAAAAATAATGCTCTGTATTATACACAACCATCAAAACATACGTTGCTTTTGAACTACGTCTCCCACAATGAAGTCAGATTCCTGATGTGTCATTCTATGTAACTTTTAGGAGTCATTACGCCTTCAGAAGCAGCCTCGATTTTTGCTGTTCCTTCAAACCTTACGTGTCAGCTCTATTGAAATAGTTACGGTTCCCCGGATGTGCCATATTTCAAAGTTCCGTCCAGCATGAACTTTCCCCTAGTGAAAATATCCAACCCCTCTTGTCTAACTGTGAATCTTCTGCTTCTTTAAGACTCAACACAATAACCAATTACATATTACTTTTGTACACTCTACCACAAATATATGTACTAGTGCATAACTAAAAGTGAGTCATTGCTTTATCTGTGTCTGTTCTCCCAGTCTGCTAGTTCTTCCAGGAAGAAACTGTGACACATTTATCTTCACATGTCCCGTGTGGAGTTCACTGTCTGACCTACAGAAGGTCCTTAAAGAGGATAATAGACCACATCTCCCTCCTCTCCTTTCTTCTCTCCCTTTCTCAGCCGTAAGATGAGCAGTTTTGCTTCTCTCCACCCTCCCCACCTGTGCTACCTGGCATCCCCACAAAAGTCCAAAAGCAGTGAGACTGCTGGACCACGGACTGTAACCTTCAAAACTGTGACATTAGCTGAAGCATTTGGTATAGTCACGGGAAACTGAGTAACACAGGCTTCGTTTGGCACGCGTCTGTTGGCAAAGCTTCTTCTGTTTACCACTGGGAGTTTCTCTTCCATCAGAACTTCCAGAGCAGTTAATGATGCTGGCATGATGGACTGAGTAGTAAAGACAAGATGGGGTTGGGTGTGAGTGTGTCAGGAGGCAGAAGCAGCCAGGAACTTACACAGTGTGGAAAGGTGTAGCATCTAAACCCCATTATGAACACCAATATCAGAGTGGGTATGCTAGTATCAATGACACATGCCCAAATTACGCATCCGTTAGATTCAAGTTCTAGGTGTTATGTTCATGTGTCCATTGCTGTACCCCACACAGGCACTGTGAATGCCAAGTGAGTTGGAGGGACTAGACTCGGTTCTAGAATCACAGTGATGCCCTAAGCAGATGCTGTTATGTGTGATAGCAGATCCTAATTTCAGGGAGTTTACACTTTAGGGAGAGAAAAAGTAATCCCCATAGTTACCCTAATAGTCATCTGATTATACTTGTTGTACATTTATAGAGGAAACAACACAATATCTTGAATATATATTTACCTAACAGAACTGAGTCTCTTTTTTTTTGAGCATCTAAAAGTTTTTCAGGAAATTGGGCTAAATATGTTTATGCTAATAAGAAAAACCATTTTAACTCCATTGTTAAAATTTCTACAAGTCACATTTTTTCACAACTTGGAAATTCTAGTAATGAAAGAGGAAATGCTACAATTAATACCACAGAAATAAAAAAGGACTCTAAGATGCTACTGTGAAAAATTATACATTCAAAATTTGGATAAGCTGCCAAAAAAGGTTAAATTTCTAAAAAATACCAAACTTATCCAGACTAAATTGTAGAAAAAAAAAGTAATGAAAATCTGAAAAGATAAAGAGCTAGTGAAAAGATTGAATCAGTCACCAAAAGCTTCCTAATAAAGAAAGTCCCTGGAAAAAATAGATTTACATGTGAATTCTACCAAACATTTTAAAAAGAATGCATGGTCAGCCTTTTCAAAGTCTTCTGTAAAACTGAAAATAAGGAAACACTTCCAAACTAAAGGAGACAATCAGCAGAGTGACAAGAAAATCTACAAAACTAAACAACATATTTACAAACCATATATCTGAAGAAGCTTAATATCCAAAGATATACTCTTTCCAAAAATACACTAAATAGCAAGAAAACAACCTGATTAAAAATGGACAAGGCACTTTGATACATATTTTTCTTAAACATAGAAAACATAAATAAATGATCAGTGGCATAAGAAAAATTCTCCATATAACTAATTACCATCAGAGAAATACAAATCAAAACTATGAGACTCTTTCTCCTTTCTCTCATCACAGGTTTTTCCTCCTTTTAAGCATTTTCTTTCCCTTTCACAATACCTATTGTACCTTGAGGTTTTTACTTACTCTTTCAGATTCTTATACTACAGAGACAAAACAAGCAACTTCATTGAAGATAACAATATGTAATGTAACAACCACTGTTAATTCCTATCATTTTGTTTTGAAATCCTGTATTACTTTTATTATTTTTGCTTTGTTTTGCTTTTGCCTATATTGTTGTTACTTTGTTATTTTTTAAATTGTGTTTAAAATAAAAAAAAAGAACTATGAGACTTCTGAGATTTGGAGAAACCAGGATTTTTGTACTCTGTGGATGAGAAACAAACATGGTAGTGCCACAGTAATAAATGATAAAGGGACTCTACAAATAAATTAAAATAGATCTACCATGGGATCCAGCAATCGCACTTCTGAGGCTCTACCCAGAAGGACTGAAATTAGGACACTGAGGAGATATTTGCACTTTTCCTTTTCCATGTGATATTATTATTCACAAAAGTCATAACACAAAAACAGTCTAAATGCCCATCAACAAATGAATAGACCAAGAAAACATGGTATAGGCATGAGGAGTCATTTTCTAACTATAAAAGATAAGAAAGTCCTATCAAATGCAACAACACAGAAGAACCTGGCAAGTACTACATATTAAAATCATCCAATCACAAAACACAAAAATTGTATGCTTCCACTTACACAACATATCTAAAATAGTTCTACAGAAATGAAGTGAAACAACGCTTCCTGGGGATGAAAAGGAGTTACTGCTCAATAAATTTAAAAGCTCAGTTACACCCAAGGAATGAGTTCTAGAGGTTTGCTGCACATCTTTGGGATTGCAATTAATTCTATACTGCACGTTATAACTTTGATAAGAGGGTTGATATCACAATATTTGTTCTTACCACAATTTAGAAAAAGAAATATTTGTAAACCATGGTGAAATAATTAGGATTGTTTTCTTGAGACAAGGTCTCACTCTGTAATTCAGGCTGGCATTGAACTCACTATGTAGCCCAGGCTGGCCTTGAACTCACAGCGATCATTCTGCCTCAGCCTCTGGAGTCAGTGCTGGGATTATAGGTGAGTGCCACCACACCTGGAAATAATTAGGATTTTATCCCTATAATTTTGTAATTGAATTGAGGGAACACTTCAATATCTCCAGTAATCTTAAATAGCCTGAATATTTCCTTTACAAAGTGGAGATGGTTTTTATATTTGCAAAAGCATATTTTAAACTAGCATAGACATCCATAATTTTCCTGAATAGTATGTGATATCATTTTTACCTGTGTATTCAAGATGAAAGCCTGCAGCAGAAACACTGATGTCAGATTGAAAATTTAAATATAAATTGTTAGATGTACTATTCAAAAGATGGGGTATCGTTGTTCCTGAAATCATAATTGAAAAGGGAGATCAATGACCACATAATATTAAGCAAGTGAATTAATAATCAGCAGTAGGGTACCACTGAAATAATGCATTAATGAATATGTTCCACATAAATTTTGCAATAAAAATATATCTTTCATAATCTTTTCTCATTTTGCCATTCCCTTCTCTAAGGAGATTGACCTCTGAGATAACTTTAGATTGTTACCTAAAAATAGGTAAGAATAAAAAAGTCTGGTAAAGCTCAGCAATAAACTGTACTTGTCACCTAAAATAAATAGTTTGAATTTCAGGTAGATTTCAATATTTCATGCATGAGCTAATAGGAACCCAATTTTAAAAAATGGAATGAGATTTTTAAAGCATAATAATTTGAGACTTTTCATGGGTTTGGAGTATATTCAGTCTTTTATTTTTATTAAGAAATTATATATATATATATCCACTCTGACAGCAAAACTTGTCTTCAGCTTACAAAAGCACTCAGCTTTGAATAACTATTAGCTTTGTCTTTTGCCAGTGCATTACAATGCAATTCTATTGAACTTGTGAAGGAAATCAACTTTATTTCATCCAATTATTAAGTTTCAAAAATATAAAATATTTTTGAACAAATTACTTCTTGACTACAATACAAGAATCTTCAGACTCCAACCTAAGGAGTTTCAAATGACAAGTATGAAAATGACTGTCAATGCTATGTTTTAAAGTAAAGTTCAATAAACATATGCATTGATAGTGCTGTAAATATCTAGCCATAACTAAGTACTTATTTGGCAGTTGCTTTGTGCAAATTTTTTGACCTTCCCCAAATGACTTCTAAGAGAGAACAGGAAAATTTCATTACAGAACACAATTATCTGTGGTTTTGTTCTTGCTTTCTTCTTATGGGTTCATTTGCATCCTCACTGCAATCGCTGAAGACAGAGGTAAACACAAGCTCAAAAGGTCACTCACTGGTCTCTTAGAGGCTCTCAGCGATTAACAGCTCTGAGGCTGGAATCACCCCAGCTGGGTCCCAAACTCATTCTACCACTAGCTCTACAATGGGGGGCAACTTAATTTTTCCAAACTTCAGTCGCTCTCAGGACTGCAGGAAACATCACAAGAGGAAATGTGCCCAAGACTCATGCAGAGCTCGCGCTTGGGAAGCGATAGCTGGATTTTCTGAACTCACTTGTATCACTCTTGTATTTAGTATTAAAGAATTCCACTTCACTCAAAACTAAAACTGTACTGAAAGTTTAATGAGATTTTCCCTTTTATTTGTGCCTACATATTTGAATCTATATCTATACTATTATTTCCCTAGGCCCATTCATTCTTGCTTTTAGATACTATATTTCTCACAGAAATGATGAGTAAATATCCTCTGAAATATCTCAAAAATTTAAATCATTCAAGCTCACTTCTAAAATATATATATTAACAGATTAGCTATGTTTCTATCTGTATTTCTAGAGTTTAAAGCATACAATAGTAAAGAATTAACAAACTAAATTCTTCAATTTCTATATGTGAGTTATTAGATTGTTGCATAAATTAGCTTTAAAACCTTAACAAATCTAACAAAAGATTAGCTTTAAAATCTTAATTAACAAATGATCTTTAAAAATCAGTTAACATCTTGCATAACAAATCAGACTATTTTATATTGTATTTTCTTCTGATATTGTTATATATAGATAACTGTATATCTATTTTGTATAACTGTAATCATCTCTTAGAAACAATTTACGCTTTCTTCGTTCTTATTTAATAGAACTTTGTAGTACTTATCATGTTACATAGTCTCATAATTATTTTAATGATGGCATTGCATTCTATTGATGCTAATATGTCATAATTATTGGTACCAAAATGCTAAATGTTCATATTCACCGTATTTCTTTTCAAGAAAGAGGAGACATATACTATTTATGAACCACAACTCAACAAAAATATTAGCATTCACATCAAAGCATCAGCAAATAATTACATATATATAATCAGAACATTGTAAGGTTTTAACAGCCATTTTAAAATTATCTTTAAGATTTTCAAACTTCCAAGCTTGTAATTTTCTTCACTGTGCAGATTTTATAAAATGCCAAAGTTTCACAGAGTTCTTTAAAATAAATTTTTACATTCCTAATTATATCCTTGTTTCAGTGAAGCCGAAATCTTTTCTTTACCTGAATAACTTCCAAGTCTTGGAGCGTTGTTGTCTCCCCCATCGTAAAAGTCCAGAGAATCCCAGTTATGTTCTGTGGCAAAGCTCACAACTTGCACCTATGAAATAACAATCGTGGATAAGAATACATGTTGCTATCCAGATTCTACCAGTTCCTTGTAGAACAGAGATCCCTACCACTGGATCACATCATTGTGGCCCTCGCTTGAAGGTTTTTATCAGAACTGATCTTACCAATATTGGTGAAGCCCTAAATGAACTGATCATCCTAAGAAAACCCTTATGATGAATCAGCAGTGTTTCTCATGAGTAGGACATGGAGAATGCCTTCCACAATCTCAGAGCAGTCTCTTCATTAAAAGCCTTAAGTTAATCTGGTGCCCTATTGTCAAGAATCCAAATGCAATTTCCAAACAACTGTTTACTTTTTATTTTTCTGAGTGTGAGAATCTTGCCGGTGATTGAGTTTTCTCACTTGCTTTAGCAACTAGAAAATAATCAGATTGGTGGCCTAGGAGAGTAAAGGACATTTTAATACACATTTAACTAGGTTCCTTCCTGAGCTCCTTTCCTTGCATAGACTCTCTTCAATTTCTCCTCTTCCTTTTAATTTTTAACATTATTATCTCCTGTCCATGTGTTAAATAGGTCTCAACAGAGATAACCAAAAATAGATCTGAGTACAACTTTCGAAGATCATTTGCACAAATGGAATCATGTTAATTAAATCACCACAAGGAAACACAAAGTTTAAAAGGAACATTCTGGGGTTTAATTCTCTCACGTCTTTTAAATCTTCTGTAAAGGAAGAAACATGTGTTACTTCGTGCACCTCACTTGGCACAGCTGGAGCCTTTCAAGGAACCCAAGGGAGCCCCACAAGTGTGGGTACCGTCTACTCAGCCCTTTGGTTACTAAGAAATCTGTAGTTTTAAAGAAGAAAAGGAGTAACTTTGTTACGTTAAATTTCATTTACGTGGGTAAATTCTGTTATAAATATAGGCACTACCTTCATTCACTGCATAATTGTAATAATTTGATTCATGAGACATTTCTCATGTGCAAAACACTCCATCATCATTCTTCCATTTAAGCGAACGCTGGCACTTCTCTTCCAAGGGTGAGTGCCACATGGCAGTAGATACCCCGCCTGCATGCCTGGCACTAGGTCTGCTGGCTTTGCTCCAGGACCAGAAGAAAACTCGAATGAAAGCTGTGTGTTTGTAATACAATCACCACCTCCTTACACAATGAACAATTCTCACTTCATATCTGAAATTTTTAGACTGTGCCTCTAAGGAAAATGTAAAGGTTCAAGCAGGAGCTGACAGTTGGGCTTAGTATAAAGTAATAAGAGGTTTTCCACTGAAGGAAATTATTGAGTATGTGAAAATGTAGATGAGGAAAATCATGAGCAGGATTTAGTGAACCATGAGTAATCCAATTTAGCCACAGAGGAGGGTATTTACATAAAAGGAAATATGCATGCAAAGTTAGAAAAAGCACAGAGAAACTAGAAAGAATAGAGCTTAAGTGATAAATACAAGACACTGAGTAATAGAAGAGAATGCCTGGGCTTGCAACTTCTGGCTCCCTCTACTCACAGGCATATAACCCTAGGAAAGCTGTTAATCTCTCTGTGCCTCAGATTATTTACATTAATCATTGTAATTAAGGTATCTAATTCGTGGATTCATTGTAAAAATTAAATTAGTTAATATGTATAAAGGTCTGAGAACCGTGTCTAGTGTATATCAAGGACTCAGTGAATCTTGGCAAAGAGATTGAGCAAGACATTCATTAAAGACTGAATATCAGCAAAATAATTATGCACTTGAAGCTATAATTATATTGTCAGTATTGCACTAAAGGTTTCAAAGTGGGAGGAGGAAGCAAATCACGAGTATACTTCAAGTACAGTACTACATTTGGTAAAGGAAATAAAAGGGAAAAATTTCAATACCTATTGCAGTAATATTTTAATGTTTATTGCAATGAGAAGCAATGAAATACCAAACTAAATCAGAGGGAAAAGGAATAGACATGAAGACCAAGGTGGCACATGTGTTGCTATGGCAGAAGTTGCTGGATTTTTGTGGAATGTGAACAGGAAAGTGAGAGGTAACAATTAAAAATAAAACTAATTTATTTTTTTTACCCTCTAAGTTATTAAAAGCAGAGAAGTGGCAAAAACAAAATGAAAATAACTCTATGAAAACCTATTACAAGTACAAAAGGAAGAAACTTTGTTTAATTCTGTATATATTGAGTAGAAGGTTGAACAATGGCTCCCCAAAATAGCAGAACATAAGACTTGGTAGCTGTAAATACATTTTACATGAAACCAACATCTTTTAGATGTGATTAGTTTGAAGATCTTGAGATAAAAAGATGCAGCTGACAACTCAGACAGAAAAGACAATATGACCACAGAGGTATAAATTGCAAGGATGTGGCCAGAAGCTAAGGAATACAGGCAGCAATTCCATGTTGAAAGGCAAGGAGGAAATTATACAGAACCCAAAATGGTGGTACATCTATCAGTATCTTGACTTCAGTACCCAAAAGCTGGTTTGGGATTTCTGGCTTCTGGTATTGTGAAAGAATAATTTTCTGTTGTAGCTATCAAGTTCATAGAAATTGTTTACAAAATTTACAGGAATTGAATGCAGTGTGCCACAAGAATTCTGGGAAAATAATTTGTATGACAAACTCTTGGAGTATATAAAAGCATACGACCAGGTGATGATATGAAACCTGTTATGAGATGGAAGTAAATGGTTGAAAAGCTGCTACAAAAGAAACTAAATAAGAACCAAAGAATTAAAGAGTCAGCTACTGATTAAGGGTTCACAAGAACTTCACATTAAATGGAGCTGTCTATGATTATAATAGGATATTTTTATGAGGTAATCAATTTCCAGTCATTAAAGCAGATATCTCCTACAGATATTCAAATATCATTTTATTTTGTTTGAAAATTATCTCAACTTCAGATGACAGTGCTATGTATTCACACAATTGTAAGCCCAATATTTTCCACATGATTTCTCATCTAAAGATTCTTTTCTTGATAACTAATACTACTAGTGTTCAGTGTAGTGGCTTTTTAAATTTTGCCTCTAATACATTTTGTTAAAATAAACAAGCAAACAAATTAATTCATTCATTCCCATAAATTTCTCCTGTAATATTAAAATAATAAATTGGTGTATTTGTTGATGTTATTTCCAAAGAATACCCAATCATTCTAAATTATTGTAATTTTTCAGGATTTTAAATAATTGCTTTTCTCCACCAATGGCTATCCCATTTGACCTATAATTTGCTGAATACTCATATAATTCTTTAGTAATATGCATATTTCAACCCCTCCCCAGTATTAAATTTGGCTTTAAACCTTATGTATCAACAAGGTAACCTTTAGTTGAAGTTAGAGAAAATTCAAATATGTCATATGTCATACCTATGTATGACTTTATCACTTTGATTTAATGATATGCCTAAAAATAGTATCCATATAAAAGATAAATTAGAAAAAATTGGTTAATAGTTTTTTACAGTGTTCAAAAATCTAATATTCTGTAAGTTTACTAAACATACTGCTAAACTCAAATTTTGTTTTCCGAAATGTAATCAGTAAACAGTATACTTCCTAGGTGAGAGATTTTCTAGTGCCATTGGTATGTGTCCAGTTTTGAATGCTGCCTGCTGAAGGCAAGGGATACACAATGTAGTTTTTCTGCAAATCTTTTCCTAGGCTAGTTAAATCCTGCTAACTTTTTAAAATAGCCAAAACTCTACCGCTTGTGGAGGTTGTCACTGATTATTCTAAAGCTAGTTAGTAAGTTTACACTGTCAGGCCCTGTGCTAGCTGCCAGAACAGACTTGGTTACTGCCTGCGTGAGTTTACAGGTAATTAGGTAATAACATTAAAATATGATGTGTACTATGATAAAGAAATTACAAGAGCTTTGAGAACATACAGCAAGGAATTTGACCTTTCCTTAAATTAATAGAAGGCCTATCACAGGAAATACATTTAAGTTGAGACAGAAATTATGAGTAAACTAAGCCAAACAAAGACAGAATTTGAGGAATGATGTAGGTAAAGACAACTATGCAGAGTCCCCAGCCAAGTGAAAGCCAGATTTATTTAAAAATAAATAAATAAACAGTGTGAACAGAGAGGTAAGAAATGAGAACAGAGAACAAAGGTGTAGAGACTGTGTTTTAAGGAGATGAGGAACAATGATGCAGTGGAAGTAGGATACCAATAGCGAGAGATTTAAAGTTTCAGAACATTGTCCTGTTTACCCTGTAGGAAATGAACTGGGAGAGAGTAAGAATCTGGGCCTGGGGTGGTCGTCACCTGAGCTTGCATGGAGAAAGTCACCTGAGCTTGCATGGAGAAAGTATGGATGGAGAACAACAGACTGGTCTGAGGGGCTGGAGCAAGACAAACCTGACGTTTTTTTTCAAGTAGAAGACAGACAATAAAACAGGGTTTCTGGTTTGGGCTCAGAATAGATGAGGGAGTCATTGTGAGACAGAGAACACTGAGGAAATCTAAACTTTCTGAAAGAACAAGGCAAGAAGTCATTTTTGGATTTTGAATTGGAAGTTCCAACAAGAAGTTTAAGTGAAAATATACAGTGGGAAGTTGTGAACATAAATTCAAGAAGTTGACTTTTTTAAGTAAAACTTATGCTTAAGTAAAAATGATTAGTTGGTTGGTTGGTTTGGGTTTTGGTTTTGGTTTTGGTTTTGGAGGGTTTAGAGCCCAGAAGCTTGCACATCATAAGCACACTCTTCTGCTCCGAGCTACACCCCAATGCCAATTCCAGTGTAAATGTTCAGTGTCTTGGTTACTTTTAACATAGCCATCCTGTGTCTCATGTTTCTACTGTAAAACTTTATGAATCAAATGGAAGAGTAAGCAAGTTGTCTTTATGCTCCACAGTTATTACACTGCTACATAATCACTGCCTCAGCAGTAAGAGAACCTGAATTCATCCATGAACAATCTCTTTGTGAAATAAAATGATGGTAAATTGCTCAAAGGAAAAAAGAAAAGGCACTAATAAAACACCCTGGTAGACATGGTAGGTTGTCTACCTACTGAGTAGCATCCCTCATCCTTGGTCTCAGAGACCTGGCTTAGTCTCATTAAATGAGAGACATGTACATAGGAGGAAGCGAAGCTGCTTGTCCGCTGTGGACCTACTCCACATACTTAATATTGATTTATTGAGCCAAATCATTGTAAAGTTTTAGTTGTTGAGTAGTTAATCTTTTAGGAATGGATATAATTTCAATTTTATTCAATAGAACAGAAGGGAAAGACTGCTGGCAGTTCTCAGAAAATGTTCTTAACCTCTGAAAAGTTCTACATAAATTAGAGACATTCTACTTCGGCTATTTGCTGTTACCCAATAAGGCTATTATGCCTAGAAAACTGCAGCCATCTCAAGACTCCGTGAAATGAAGACCAAGACCATGCAGATGATGGTGGAGCAGAGAGATAGAAATAACCAAGGTGAAAAATAACACAGCAGAAACCCTTGAAATAAACAACCCTTGAATTGTCTTACCTCAAAGATCCCACGTTAGGTGAGGCAGCATGTTTGTTTGTAACCTTGCCCAATATTCAATTGGATTTGTGCTAAGTGCAGGTTAAAAAACATTAATAATAAATGTTTTTCTATTAAATTATTAAATGCACCCATGTCAGTCAAGACCATTTGCTAGACTTGTAGAAATAATAGTCATAGTTCCATTTCTGAAAATATTAACTTCAAATGTACAATGAAAAGAAGAAAAGATGAAATAGCCTTACTTGAATTCCAGCTCCCTCCGGCACTGTGATCTTCCACACACAGTTCAGATTGTTGTCATAAGGCTCGGGGTAACCAGGAGATAGAATAGTCCCTTTGCGCTTAGTTAAAATTCCTCCACAGGGCACTACAAATAAAACAGTCCAAGAGAGGTAGTTAATTCTAATGCAAAGGTTTAAAGGAAAAAAAAGGTCAAACATAACTTCTCAAGCAGATAGTAGATTTACAAATAAAATCAAATCATGGCTTTCTCAAAACTCAAAAGAACAATGAAAATTAAATCTTTCCTGTAAAAACACCTTTAAAACATAATTAGATAGCATTAATAGTTGACCTTACGGTAACATATCTAGAGACACTTTCTCCTTCACACCTCCTTTGAAGAAGAATCACACTGTCTGAAGAATAATAATGACATGGTAATGATTGTGTTATTATCACAACCTTTATATAGAGCCTGTTATACATGCTAGACGTTCTTCTAAACACTCCATGTAGTTTAGCACATTTATGTCCCCCAACAGTCCAGTGAGATTTTAGTAATTTTTATCTGCATTCTTCACATGAAGAAATAGAATCATTAAGAGGTGAAATGTCTTAGCTGGGTATGGTAGCATACACCTATAATGTCAGCTACTCAAACTGAGCCAGGACGGTCCAAAGTTCCAGGCCAGCCCGGTCTGCTTAAGCAACACTATATCCACCACCTCCAAATAAAAACAGAAACAAAACAATAACAACAACAACAAAAAAGTAGGAAAACAAGTTATGATGTAACTCAATGGCAGAGCTACCATGTGTGAAGCTTTAGGTTCCAACCCCCGTACCAAAAAAAGAAGAAAAAAAAGAGGTTAACTGTCTGGCCCAACATCACAAGGTAGAAGACAGAGCTTTGATTTGAATCCTGGTAATTTAGAACCATAGATATCATTGACACTATGTTCTAAGGACATTAATCTAAGTCTACTTATAATGAAAGATGAAAGGATATGTTTTCAGTAAATTATCTTTTAAAAGTAAATTGTAATTGTGTGCCACTTTCAAAGCCAAATGCAAAATTGGGTGGCAATCACTCAAAAAATATACTGCAATCTTTTTTATATTGTATTTTTTATGAGAAAGTTCTTTTGTTTTGTTTCTTTATAAATCTACATTTCTGCTTTCCATGGCCTTACCACTGTGAATGTGCCTGATCTCATCTGATCTCATAAGTCCACCTTACCGGATTAGGTACAAACTCAGTTTAAATTAGAAAAAAATTCAGCTGTATTAAAAATAAAAGCACTGCCTTACTTGGTTTGAGAATGGCATGCTAGGGGTGAAGGAAGAATTACAACATAGAGATTCACTTCAAAAATAGAAGAAAAATGTTAGTTCCTGAAGCGTTCACAGTGAGACAAGTAACAATACTTTATAGACGTTCTCCCTCTCCAACTACTTCTATCTCCTTATTTTTTCAATAGGACTTTTATTCAGATGGGCATATTGAAATGACTATGGAAAGTCACCCCAATATTCTTCTTGTGAGATGATCAATATTCAATTTGCGTTTTGTTCAAAACTTTGAGCAATTGTTCTTCCTGTTGATCAATCTCCCCCGTGACTTTCTTCGCTTGGTCATCAGGACACTGCACTTTCTTGAGTTTTTGTATGTCACTGGCCACACATGATTTTTTTTTCTTAACTCATCTTCCTGCTTTGATCGTGTAAAAAACTTACACATTCTGAGACTTAGTCCTAGAATATTTTCGCTTTGTAATCATCACCCTGCACTGACTTCATTCACTTTTACATCTTCCATGTATTATAATTGCTACATGTTTCTCTCTCACTATGATTTCTGCCTTGAGTCTAGTAATGTTTAAGAAGCATCTGAAAGTTAATATTCCCAAAATACTTTTGAAATTCTCCCTCACCCACTCTCTCCTCCGGCTCAGTAAATGTTACCCCCGCCCCCTCTGCTTTTAGTTTATACAACTAAGACTCATCTGTTTTTTACCTTCAACTTCTTATGTCCATCTACATTCAGGCTGGCAGTAAACCCTGTCAGTTTTCCTTGAAAGTGTATCTCAAAGATTATTAATCCTTATCATCTGGAGGATGGTATTCCTATCTAAATGACTATTACCTTTCCCCTACATTGCCGTAGTAAGTTCCTAATCAATCTTTTTGCTTCTTCTTTGCTCTTTTTACACTAACTACTTGATTTCCTAGAAACTAGTGTAGACCACATGACTTCTCCCTCTCAGTGAATACCTGCACTGCTTAATTCAAACTGGTCATTGTTCTCACGGTTCCACAGGACTTGGTTTCCACTTTCTCTGTCTGAGTTCATCTCCCATCACTCTTTCACCACCATTCCCTGTGTTCTCAATTCCTGCTATGCTGTCAGTGTGTCCACATCTCTCCTCCCTCACAGTCCAGCCCCTTGCTTCCCATCTGGACTTTTATACTGTTCAGTGTTTATTCATTTCCAATTGGTAACAACTTAGTATCATGCCCTGGATGTCCTCCGCTAACCCCCCGGCACATGATTTTCCTTCCTCTGCAACACCGCTACTTGAAAGAAGAGAAAATATTTATTACAAAGCTTTATAGCAGTTCATTGAAATGCTAATAATTGCTATTTATGACTGTAATTTAGTAACTTTTTCTTGGATGAGTAGATGGCTGAACAAATGAACCAAAGTATGAGAGCTGAGATCCTGTATATATATTTCTTCATCAATTTCCTTCCCACTATAAGAAAAGAGAAAATAGACAGGTGTTGCCATGGAGACAAACCAAGTAAAAGTCATTTTTCTGAATTTGGAAAGAACTTGAAAAAACAGAACCAGAGAAGGGTGATGGGGATAAGCAGTTAATTAAAGAGGTTTTTGCCTAAGGGGTGTAGGTGCAGGCTTCAGGGGCTTTTCAAAGGAGACCTCCCACCAACAGAAGTGCTTCTGCCTGAGGACATGTATTGTTAGAGCTATTAGTGGCTGCAGGGGGTTATTTGAATCCCAGTTTCTAAGGCAAGACAGCCTAAGGGTTTATGTGACTGAAAATTTTAAGAAATATAAAGTGTATCAAGGTCAAATTGGGAAGATGAAAGCTCTCTTCAGCACAAGTTTTATTTTTACATTTGTTCCATGTTCGATTTTCTTATCCAAATATTGTATTTTTTCTGAAATTTGCCTAAGAGTACACTGGCATTACAGCTTTCTAAAAGATTATTATTTATTGTTTACACACTGACATTTTAAAATTTTGGAGTCTTGTGGTATTTGACCATTTTAACCATTATCACAATTACCTCTGATGAGGTTGGTTTCCTGTCAGTGGTTCCGTTGTACCAGATCCATGTGTGCAAAATCACTGAGCATTTTATTACACTTCACTTGTGAGAAAAAAGTGAAAGGGTTGGTAGTAAGTAATAAGAACTTTCACAGCAATAAAAACTGTGACACTGAAACAATTCAATGGAGATGGTGCTCATCACGAATGTAGAAGGCTGGATAATTTTAGTTTCAATTAGATGCTCACTTAGCTTAAGTTGTTAACTGAGCAGTCACTGAACTGTGAAGGTAAAGAAAACAATTATCACCTACAAACCGTGTACAAGAGTTTTATCTAAATGATTACTTAGAAAATTTAACCTTTCAGAGTAAAATCACCTTATAATCTGCAAATCTATGGTTTGTGTTTTACCTACTAACTTTCCTACCGAGCTCAGAAGAAACTGAAGCTTCAGATTTGTGAAAGTCTAAGAAAGCAAAGTGGATGCTGAAATTGCAACTCATGAACCCTGACCCTGAAAGTTGGCTACAGCTGTAGAAGTACACAACCTATGCTGTGTGTGTAAGTATTCAAGAATGCTGTCTGAGTATTCGAGAAATTATTGCAGTTATTTGCTAAAATATGTTCACTGAATAAAAGTTTATTGAACACCTGTTACACACCAAGTCCTCTTCTGTAAGAGCATAAAAATAAAAGAAAGGCAGGGCAAAGGAGGCAGGTTAAGAAAACTACACATGCATAATATATCAAATGGTTTTATAAAGAGAAATATAAGGTAACAGTACAAAGAGTGAATGGAGAAGAGGTGGCAAAAAATTGCTTTATGTGTGATGGTTGAGGAAGCTTTTCAGGGAGAGATTTGAATAAAGTGATGCTGGGAGACCAAAAAAAAAAAAAAAAAAAAAATGATATCTGAGGGTTCTAGGCTCCAGTTAGAAGAAACAGAAAGCTCAAAGGCTTTGAAGCACAAAATATTTTTCACAGATTAACAGATGTTCAAACTGAACACAAATTAAAGGGAATGTTTCAATATCAACCAAGATAGTTCTATGCTTCACTTTCAAATTGCAATCTTTTAAATACCAAATTTTTATCCTTTATCTAAAAAAAATAAGATGTAATTATTTCATTCAGAATACTATAAAGGTAAAACATTTATATTTGAAAATAGAAATATAAACCAAACATTAGTTTTGGGATCAAATGGTCAAATTTAGACTGAGCTATCCTCTGGCTATCACTGAGTATCTCCACTTTCCATTTCTTCTCACATATATATATTCCACACAGCCCTTTGTTATTTAGTCAACATGCTGGATTGGCACCTTAACGTGGAAGAATGTTTTAAACATGCTGCCCAGTAATATTGAGGCAGGAGATTAGGCTGTTGTCAGGTGACTGGGAAAGCGGGTGTGACTTGTTCATTGCAAAGTTCCAGGGTACGTGCATGGAACAGTTCCCACAGCCGTGCACATGCACTCCTTGCCAGAGCTCCAGCAGTTTGGGGCGGGACAGCCTAGACCTGAGGTCACCCTGAGGAGTGGCAGAAAGAAAAGATACAAAAATACAGTTGCTACTGAGCTTGGGGCCCCTGTGTTCTTTCACAGTAGTCCACCCACAAGCTGTAAGGTGTACTTCTTTCCCTCTTACTTGGCCTAAACTCATTCTGTAGAACACATTTCTTTTCCTACCTTTAATGGATATAAAACCTTACCACCTTTTGTGTTTGTCTTGATCAATTACTTGTTGAAAACAGGAAGAACCTAGACAGAAGAAGACTCTTGCTCCTCAAAGCCCTGTAACAATATGCCCTTTCCATGTGATATTGAGAACAAATAAAAATTACCTGATACAATTTTCTAATCCTAGAGGCAGATTTTTGATCTGTCTTAGTTTGTTCAGGCTGCTACAACAAAATGCTTTAGACGGGGTAACTTGTACACTACAGAAAATCATTGCTTACACTTCTGAAGGTTGGGGAGTTCAAGATCAAGCCCTGACAGAATAGATACCCACTATTATTTACTCTGAACCTATCTTTACACTCTGTATCCACATAGCAAAAGAGTGAAAGAGCTCTCTGGGGGCTCTTTAATGATGTCTGTTTTTATAAACTTATTTATGAAGTCTCAAGTTTTGTAACTTTAACTGCCAGCACCCTCCCCAGTACTATCACTTTGTAGATTAGGATTTCAATTTACATATTTCAGCGGGATGCAAATATTTCAGACCTCAACGTTCTGCCTTTATCCCCAAAATTTATGTTCTTCTTACACACAAAATACTGTACATTCATTCCATCTCAATAACGCTAAAAGTCTAAACTTTTACTGGATCAAAAGTCCAAACTTCCAACTCTCATCTAAATATGAATCAAATACGGAAGAAACTCAGGGTGTAATTCATCCTAAGGCACATTTTTCTTCAGCTATCAGCCTGTGAAATCAAGCAAATTATATGCTTCCATACATGATGGTGGAAGAGTCACAGAACCTCTATTCTCATTCTGAAAAGAGAAAAATGGGAGAAAAAAAGAGGTCACATGTCTTGAGCAGGTCCAAAACCTCAAAGCTAACAAGCAATCTTTGGCTTCATTCCCACTCCCAGGCACACTGGGGTTGCAGTGCTGACTTGTAGAACCACTGAAGCTCACTCCTGCTTCCTGGACACACTGAGGAGGAAGCCTTGTCTTCCAGCCCTTCCTACTGCAGTTTTGCTGAGCAGTGGTTTGCTTACACGCTTGCCTGGGGCATAATAGCCTGTGCTACAGCTCTCACGGGCTGAAGCTGCATACCTGCAGTTCTAGTGGAAACCCACACCAGTGCGTCTGCTGGTTTGAGGTCATAGGGGGAGCTCCACCTCCACAGCTCCACCGGGTATTGCCTAGTTGAAGCTGTCTGTGAAGTTCTCTGCATAGGAAGCTGTGCTCTTCAGGGAAACCTTTAATACCTACATGAAGGGAACTGTGTGTCACAACTACCCTGGGAATACTGCGCCTACTGCAGACATACTGGGATAGCAAAGGAGCTCTGCGACAGAGTACAGATGGCAGAGTGTGGGATATGAGGTGATGCTAGTCAGAAGAGCCATCTTCTTTGAAACAGGACTCCCAAGCTTTTCTTTTTTTTTTAATCTTTTAACTCCCAATCTTCTGCATTCAAGAAGAGTGACAAAAAGACCAGCCCACAGTGATCTCTGAAATGCATTCAATGTCATTCTTCCATTGTCTTGACTTCTATTAAGGTATGCACTGATCTGCCTGTTATCTTGATGAGTTGCTTTAGCCTCTGTTGAGATGATAATCTCATTATCAGAAATGGATTAGCCACACCCTTAGCTTTTTCTCTTGAACACTTTTTTTCAGCTCACACTGGCTGAGAATTTTCCAAATTTTCAAATTCTGTTTTGCTTTTAATTAATAATTCCATCTTTAAATAATTTCTCTCTTCTCACACTTTACAATAGGCTATCAAGAGAAGCTAAGTTGTACCTCCAACAATTTGCTGAATTATTTACTTGGCTGAATATCTGACTTTATTATTTGTAAATTCTACTTTCTATGAAACACTAGACTAGGAAAATTTAAATGCAAATAAATACATTGATTTCAAGGAATCTTACATTGCAGAATTAGGAAAAGGGGATGCAAAGCAATCTTTATAGCCTTTGCCACAATGCAAACATTTCCTGGGGGAGATAATTTTTATAAGTAATACCTGTAAAGTGTTCTTCAAATGAAACATGAACAAATGAAAATCAACACTATCTAACCCATTCTAAAGTTACCGCGCTGCCTGTTATGTTCTGTATTCTGCATCCTGTACTTTTACAACTGGAGTCATCTGTGCTGATTCTGTCAGAGGATTTGGTTATCACATAAATTGCGAGTACAGATGGTTCCTGACTTGAATAGCTTGGTTTATGATTTTTTCAACCTTAGGATCATACAAAAGTGATGTGCATTCAGAAGAAATCACAGTTCAACTTTTGCATTTTGATATTTTTCCATAATAACAGTGTTAGATAAATATCCTCACCTGGTGCTAAAGGCAGGCATGAGTCCCTGTGATCATGAGAACAAATGACCGATTCTACAGGGTGCTCTGTTGGTAAACCTGCTGTTTGGTAAGATTGGTGTGTTTACTGAATTTTGACTTAACAGTGTTTTCAGTTTACACAGGTTTATCTAAATATAACTTCATCATGTAATGAGAAGGATCAGTACTTAAATTTCAGTCTTAAAGTCAAAGCCCAAGATATTTAACCAACATTAATTTAAACTTACGCTAAGACTTCATTGTAATTCCCAGGCCTGAGGACTTTATATTTACATAATTCTTCACAACTTTCCCTTGGTTAATTAGAATATTAACATAATAAATAAACTATTTTAAGGAGCAATGCATAAATTTACATTTCAGTTTTGTACATATGTAGGCTTTTTGCACACTAACTAGAAGAACAAAATTTTCCAATGATATTTAAAAATTAATGAGATAGTTTATGAATATCCATGTCCTCATAGCACTATTTTTACAGCACATGACTATTTTGAAGAAATTTTATCTATACATATGGGGCTAAATGAAGATGATTAGTCATTTAGTTATCTTTGACTAGATGACATTAATATTTGCTATCACTGCCTACATAAATAAACTAAAAATGACACAGAAATTGTACATGAGACATAAAGATTAATGTTTGATATTTATACAGAAATAGTAAATCTATCATGAATCTGAAGACATAATTATATGTGCCTGTCTTCAATTATTGAACTAATTTTAAGTGATGTAATTTCCAATTTATGTATATTACATGACAAATTCTAGCAAAAATATATAGAAACATTTCTTTCAGTTCAGCATTCCCTTTGTTTAGGATACTCTATTATTATTTTATTTGTTCTTTTGGTTATTTTTTGTCTTTTAGAGACAGGGTCTCACTATGCAGTTCAGGCTGACCTTGAGCTTGCTTTGTAGCCCAGGCTGGTCTCAAACTCACAATGATCCTCCTGCCCCTCCCTCCTGAGTGCTGGGATTACAGGCGTGTGAGCCACCACGCCCACTCTTCTATTACTACTTTAGAGTATGAAATCAAACACATTGTAGTTCAGAAGGATGAACATTCTTATTCTTTTACAAGAATATAAGTATGTAAGAGGAAGATCTATTTGTCTCTTTAACCAATAACTTGTGCTTTATATGTTAGGCAAAAACCAAGAGAAACTACATGTAATTGATTTATTGCCTATATTTGTTGATAATAAAATAAATGTATTTATGGAGTATTGGAAGTCTACATGACAAAATGTAAAGGTATAATTGGGATAGAAAAAGATTATAAGTTAAAACTCCAAGAGAAGCAATACTCTATCAATTAGGTCGGAGGTTGCCTTAGAAAAACTTCATTTTACATCCTAAATGCATTCTATCCTTTACTATGTTATGGTGCTTTAATAAGAATTGTTTTATTCCTCTTTTATTTTACTCATGTGCAGATTCAAAGACTAACTTCTGTACAGGGTTGTTTGAGGATTAAATATATTTATCTAAATTACTTAGGAACAAGCTTGTCTTGGAACATTCAAACTGCTGTACCAGAATATGTTACATTGGAAAACTGAATGAACAACAGGAATTTCTTCTAGTTCTGAACATGAATGCAAACATGCCCAATAGAATACAAGCAAAGTCAAGCCAACAGTTTACTGAAAGTATTATTCACTATGATTACATTCCCAGGGCAGCAAGGATGGTTCAGCATACATAAATCAATAAATATGACATACCACATTAACAGAATGGTGAAAATATATGATAATCTCAATAGATGCAGGAAAGGTATTTGATAAAATTCAATATCACTTCATGATAAAATTGCTGAACAAATTACATGTACAAGAAACATACCTCAAAAAATAGGTCCATTTATAATAAATCAACAATTAACATCACACTGAGTGGGAGAAAGCAAAAGCTTTCTCTCAAGCATCTAAAATTAGACAAACATGCCCACTTGCACTCAAGACTATAGTAGAAGTTCTAGCCAGAGAATTCAGGCCAGAGACAATAATAGAGGGCATTCAAATTTGGAAAGAGGAAGACAGTCTTTCACTGTAGATGAGAGAACCTAATATACAGAAACAAAAAAACATTCCACAAAATATATTAGAAACAATAGACAAATTCAGCCAAGCTATAGTACAGAAAAGCAACATATGAAAATCAGTAGCATTACTACATATGAATAACAAACCATAAGTCAGGAAAACATTCCTGTTTACAATAGCTATGAAAAAATATTTAAGAATGAATGCAATAAATAACCGACATATAGCTACAGTGAAAACTAAAGATATCAGTGAAAGAAATTAAAGAGAACTGAGACACAAACCAACCAAGAAAAAAAGAAATACCACGTCATAGTAACAATCAATTCTGTCAAAATATCCACACTACCCAAAACAATCATCAGATTCAATGCAATCCTTCTCAAAGTGCCAATGACATTTTTTACAAATTTGGAAAAAAATCCTAAAATGTGATAAAGCCACACCCACTCATACACTATAATATCCAAATAACCAAAGCCATTTTGAATAAGAATATTACTTCAGAACATACTGCAAAGCCATGGTAATCAAAATGGCATTGCACTGGCACAAACATATATATAGACTATGGAACAGAATATAAAACTGAGAAGTTCATTCATTCAGTCAGTTGACTTTTAGTGAAGGTGCTAAAATTACATACTAGAGAAAGGACAGGCTTTTCAGTAAATGATTAGTTTCTCTTATGTGAGAAACAGAAAATATGAACACAGACCAAAATAAAAAGAAGTAATAGGAAATATGGAGATAGCTCTTTTGCAAAAAGGAAGGGGAACCAAGAGACACAGGGAGAGGGGAAAAGGGTGAGGAAAAAGGTGAGGAAAAGGGGGTGAAAAAAATGAAGATGTGTTATGTACCTGTATCAGTTCCCCATAACGAATGTACTACAAACATGGATCAATAAAACTAAAAATTTTAAGAAATGGTGGTACAGGGAAAATTGCGTTATCTACATGGAGAGAAATGTCATTATAACCTTCTTTCTCACCAGTCATACAAATCAACTCAAAATAGATTGTACTTATATATAAGATCCAAAACAATGAATTTTCTAGAAGAGAAGACCATAAGTGCTTCAAGATAATGGAATAGGTAGGAAATATTTGTCTGAGACTCCAAAAGCATAAGAAAGAAGAACATAGAGAGATGGTAATGCATCGAACTAAAAAGCTTCTGCTCAGTGAAGGAGACAGTCATCAAAGTGGAGACACATCCTACAATGGAAAAAATATTTGTAAATTATATAACCAGTAAGATGTTAATGCCCAGAATGTATGAGGAACTCAAAAAACCTCAACAGCAAAAGAATAACCCAACTTATAAATGGGCACTAAATCTAAGAAGACATTTCTCAAAAGAAGATATACAAATGGTCAACAGGTACAAAAAAATGTTCAATATCAGTAATCATCACAGAAATGTGAATCAAAATAATGGTGAGATAGTCTCTCATTCCAGTAAAAATGGTGGCTATTATCAAAGAGTCTAAAGATAATAAGTGTTGTTGAAGAAATGTAGAGAAAGGAATTCTTGCAATATATTGAAAATATAAATTAGTACAGCCATTAGGTAAAGAAGCATAAAAGTTCCTCAAAAAATCAAAAAGTAGAAAGAAGTCAAACAGCCGGGCATGGTGGCGCACGCCTGTAATCCTGTAATCCCAGCACTTGGGAACCTGAGGCAGGAGGATCATTGCAAGTTCGAGACCAGCCTAGGCTACAAAGTGAGTTCAAGGCCAGCCTGAACTGCATAGCGAGACCCTGTATCAAAAAGACAAAACAAATTCAAACATAAATCAAAAGTACTTCATCAGAGTTCTACTTCTTCATCTGTAGGTGATATCCAGTAATTCAATGGCTTGTATTTTTCTTGTTTTTAACTATTTGGATATAAAGATGAAAATTTACTTGATGGAAGTGTGTGTGCATATTTAAGCTACAACTGCTTCTTTAGAGCTTGTACATTCAAGAATGATTAATCTGTGTAATGAACTGATTACTATAGTTATTACATATAAAAAATGAAATTGCAAAACCATATCATCAGCACCCCAACTGCTGGATAAAGATAAAAGGAAAGGAAATCAATATGTGAAAGAGACATCTCCAGTTTTATGTTTATTGCAGTACTATTCAAAACAGCCCAGAATGGAAACAAACTAAGTGTGCACGGGATGATAAAGAAAGGACAAGCAGTATATACACACAATTGAATATTATGCAGTGACAAGAAAGAAATTCTGCCATTTGAAACTTGGATGAACACAGAAGATACTATGTCACCTGGTGTAATCCAGGCACAGACCTCACTTATATGTGGAATCTTAAAAACCTGATCTCATAGAAATAGACAAAACACATGGTGATCATAGGAGTGTGAAGCAAATGCTTGGTAGACACTGGTTAACCCCTAGAAAGTTAGAGTTAGGTAAGAGGAATAAATTAAAGAGGTCTACTGAATAGCGTGGTAACTATACTTGATGATGTCATACTTTATTTTCAAAATATGTTGACAATATATGAGGATTCTAGCCACCAAAATGATACCTATGTGAAGTAATGCATGTGCTAATTAGCTAGTGTTAACCATTACATAACCTAGATATGCTTTGAAATATCATGTTGTCTAAAATAAATACATGGAATTTTATCACACAATTTAAAAGGAAATACATTGGAAAATTTGAAAAAACAAATGACACAATCACAGAGTAAATGTATTTACATACTCACCAACACATGTAGGTAAAGAATCATTCCACTGGGCCAGGGAATTGGGCACTGTATCACACCTAATTGCTAAGGACCCATGGAGAATGTATCCTGGATTGCATTCAAAAAGCACCAGTGAACCAACTGCAAATTCATTGCCAATTCTCCTTCCAAATCTTGGTTCAGGAACAGAACTGCATTGTGTAGAACTTGTTCTAGGAACCGCTGTGTAGAAATAATTGTTAGTTTTAATTTCCTGCTTGTTATTTTACAATAATAGATTTCAAAATGTAACTCAACCAGTTTCAAAATGTAACTCAACCAGTTTCAAAGAAATTCACCTTTTTGCCAGAATTTGAATTAATAATTTCAGTACAATTCTAAAAGTTTTAAATTTCATACAAAACAAAATAAAATTTAAAATTAAGACTGCCGCTGTCTCAAGATTTGTGTTAGAAATATTTTACTCTTGAATCTGTAAATAATATTCATCAATTTTTTCTTTTTTTTTTTTTTGGCTTACCAAAATCTTGCTAACACACAATGTAATTTTAGTTAGATATCGCCTCTATGGGATCAAAATTCAATTTTCTTAAAACTAGAGATACTACATTAAAACCATATATGTCAGGGTTATAAAATAATTTTATATCTCTTTCAGTACTTGGTGCTTAACAACATAGATTTTAAGAGGACAAACATATTTTATTTACTTCATAGCATATTTACAAACAGTTTTCAAAACATGTTGTTATTAACAATAATTACATTCAGTTAAAGCAGAGTATAAGTCAGACAGATTAACAACAATAAAATTTTTATATTATTAATCATAAAATATAAACTTTGAAATTGTTTTTTAAATTTTTTATGTCCTTCAATTGTGCCTTTTAAATTTAGTTAAATAGAATGATAACAGGATGTTTTTTCTTTTTAAAACACATGGAATGTGATTAAAGAGATTGACAACAGCCAAAAAGAGATATGGTGAATTCCAAATTGATTTGATTCCTTTTATTATTATTTGAATCCTTTTAGAAGATTTGAGTAAGTGTAACAAAATTTTTACAGTGCCTTTTAAAATTCATAATACCATAAATTTTTTATAGCAGAAAGTACTATTGAAAAGAAAACAGTATAGTATTACAGTCAACTGATCAATGGAGTGAGACAGTTTAATAAGGATATCAAATCACAGATGTTTATACATTTCTTAGGAGTAAAGTTCAAGGTACACTTGAGAACTGCCATATGATCGTATGCAATTCAAACAAAATAGTTCAAATACTTGCTTAGTTTAAAAACAACATGAAAATTTATCTCTAAAAAAGCAAAAATATGTGCAAATAAACTTGTAATTGTGAAAAATCTTTGGTAACCATGGGGAAAGTTTCAATTCTCCTGAGATAATAAGAAAGTATAATTTCAGAATGAAGCAATGATTTCTTTGGTATAGCTAAATATATGAAAATAAAAATCTGTACAGCTTTAGAGTGCTAGACTATGAGGAAAATAGAAAATGTAGAGTGAAGAATTGTTAGGAAAACACAGATGTTTTGGGAAGGAAGAAAGTGCCTTCAAATTGAGGGTGATGATGGAAGCAAGAGAGTGTGGTTTTACTTTGCTCAAAGCAACAATGTTCTAGCGACGGGAGGAAGGAGACAACACTTTTTATCCCTCCTGTGTGGTAATGAGAATTGCATCGTTCAATAACTGAACAAAGCATGGAAACTGATATTATTCCTTAGTGTGCTGCTAGGCTACAGGGTCACTTACCTTGGTAAACAAAGTGAAATCCCTTAGCTGTTATTGGTCCAACTGAAGTGAATCGAATTGTGATCTGATTACCTGAACTCAGTGGAAGTGATTCTCCTACTCAACAAAACAAACACTAAGATATCATAAATAATTTTCATTCAGTATTCCTAACAAATTATACTATTTTATACTGTCATTTGAAAATGTAAATCTATGTTCCATCAAATTACTTTACAATACCTACAGCTAACAATATATTTTCTTTGGGTTTAGTTTAATTGCAATCTTTTCCCCAGGAAGTTTCAATTACATACTGATAGACACTGTCTCATCCTTCAAAGAATCCTTAAATGTTTTACATTACATTAAATAGCACAGATTGTGATTAAATATTATATTTACTTGACTACAATCCCAGAAAATAGTTGGTTATGTTTTTCACTAGCTTCTGAGTTACTGTTAAATTGTGTTTTGCTTCTTTCAAAAACAGCAAGTCTATTTTCAGTTTACTTTATCTCCAGTACGGATGACATACATCTCAACTTTCTCTACAATGCTAGCAAGTCAGGCTTTAATCAATAACTGATGCACGGCAGAGCTATGAAAGGGTACCTGAGTGGGATCCCGACAGGGAAGATAACAGAGGAGATTGCTGAGTTGGCCCATCACACACCTCAACAACATCGTGGAGTGATGTCTGGAAAAATACAAACTGGCCAAACACCACTGATCAACAGGAACCAGGAGAAGCAAACAAATCACCAAGCATCCAAAAACAGAAACAAAAATAACAAAAAATAGAAAGAGGAGGAGAGAGAGAACAAAGTATTACAATATAATAGTCATTTGCTTTTAAAACTATTTTTAAAAGAAGGTAGGTGCCAATTGGTTGATATTCCTGACACATGGAATCCAGGCCATCAAAGTAATGACCATGGGCTAAAGGTCACAAAATTGTAAGAAGGGTCTTTGGAAAAATATACGGTGATAGCATTGAAGTTAGAGCCAAAATCATAAGGTTGCTGTGATTCAATACTTAATGGAAACAACATTTGGATTTTTCCTGGAAGTAGTTTGATTCTTTTCACTTTGTGACTCTCTTCCCTTTTTCTAATTTTTTTCCTCCTCCTTTAGATGAGATAGACAAGGTTTTAAATGAAGGGATTTTTTTTTTTTTTTTTAGATTATTCTAATAGTAGTTTCATTAGAAAAATAGCAACTTCGTATGGTTCAGGGATAGTTTTCAATTCACACTCTATAGACATTTCTAAACATTTACTGCCAATCTTCTGCCAAACTAAAGACTTAATATTTATGATTCCTCAATAATTGAAATATAAAATTTTTAAAAAATTACTTTCTTATGGTAAGCACAATTCTTGAAGTACTCGCCAAAAGACTTTTATAATGACATTTTGTTTCATTTTGTACTTATCTTTAATTATATACTAAATTTGCATGCAGAACCCACCCAAACTGTAACTTTATAGAAAGAATCCACCCAGAGCAGAAACCAGTGTTTGGTGTTTAAAAAAACTTGCAATGGATAACAAGTTACTCTTAAAAATATTTTATTGAATAGAAAATGCATGTGGCTTGAAAGTGTAGGCAATTTTTTAAAAAAATTAATTTATTAGAAGGATAACTTCCAAAAGTGCATAACCACACCAGATTATATTAGTCATTGTGATAATATAAATATACATAATTTTAAACTTCTGGTCCATATTTTACACTTCAAATCAAGTTTCCTAACATCCTGTGGTTGTCCCTTTGAAAACAATCTAGTCTGCTTGAAACAGGGTGAGTTTTGCGAATGAACACAGGGCTGCACGTGATAGTATACATGAAGCTACATTTATGTTTTTGCCGGCAAAAATAAGCTGGTGATCTCAGTCCAGTTCTTTATCGAGTAAAAGAAAATAGTGACAGTCAGATGAAGCGTCATTACTTTAAATAATTCCCGAATACTGAAGTGTTTAATCTTGTAAATGACCTTTGTTGAAATATTTATAAAAGTTATGAAAACAAATTGACATTAGTATCAAACCAGATACATGCAATATATTGTTTTAATCATTTACATATTATGTAAAAATTGGGGGTATCTGATCTTTTTAAAATATCCTGAATTCCATGCAACAAATCCAGTCCATTTTTAAAACACCTCCTCAATAGTAAAATAAAAATCATTTTCCGTTTTTGCATTAAAGGTATTTGGATGATCTGTTTTCCAATGTATCTATAAAATTTTCCATTGTAATACAGATGTGACATAGATTTACTAAGTACCAAAATCAACTGTACCAAGACCTTGCTATAACAAGCATACTGGCAGTAAGACATAACTTATCCTTTCTTCAATTGTTTTAGAAACTCATTTAAAAATAAGCAAAATTTAACTTTATTTAACTGTTTCTGCCTAAATATCTCAAATATATCATGAGGAAATATTTTCATTTCCAAGCAAGCCACTCCATTTACTATCTAAAACAAACCAAATTCATTTATCCCAGAGCTTTTGCAGAGGTAAAAGAAAAATAAAGAAAACTGGCTACTTTTTCTAATTTTTAAGACTCATCACAATTTGTAATCTGCGGACTGAAAATGTTAAGACCATAACTATTAATGATCCAGCCATTAATTTTGTACTTTGCATCCTGTCTAATTAGTAAAACTGCAGAACATGCTCTTTTGCATACTGTCAATAGTTTCTGTTTATATTTTGTTATAATAATTCTGAGATGAGGGCAGAGACAGTGGAGACCAGTAAGGGGCAGAAGAGTTAAGGATTGAATCTTGCCTTATTCACCAAGGAATAAGCTATTTTAATTACAATTTAACTATGCATTAATATGGGCAGTTGAAATTTTAAATTAGAAACAGCTTCTTTAAAAAAAGGTACACTTTGAAGATACTAAATTTTTATACCAAATACAAATTATAAGTATGTGTAATAAGATATTTTATAGCATTTAGAGTCAAGAACATTTGCATAGTGACCTGATTTCTTATATATTATCAGATTATTTCTTCACTAAACTCATGTTTGTAACCCCATTTTCTCAATCAGAAATTTTAGGAATTAAATGGAAGCTCTTTTCTTTCCACATTGTCTGTAAGGATTTATTTCATTTTCTGCTATGGAGGAAGCAGTAAGTCTTTTCTTGCAAAATGTTGAAAATGGCAGAGGGTACCATTTATCTGGATGAAAGTGATGTAGAGAAAATCTGGCAGAGATTTAACAGGGACCTGAAATTGACTGATTTGATTTTATTTATTAATCTTTTGAAAGAAGTTCTCTAGCACACTTGTGTCATTTTTTTATCTAGTAAGCAGACTTATTTTGCATTTACTTGCAAATTCCTCTATCTACTTATCTATCTATCTATTTATCTATCTATCATCTATGTATCTGCTAGCTACTCTATCTGATCTATTCATCTATCTCTCTGCAATTTATCTATAGCTGTGGTTTGAATTTAAAATGTCCCCCAAAGACCTTGTCTAGATTGGGTTTGATTGCCAACTGATGGGAAGTACTTGGCTCAGGAGGGCTCTAACCTCTACAACGGATGGATCCACTAGAGAATGCTTTGCTGAACTGGCCTATTAGGAAGTGGGCTTAGTTTGGTGAGGTGTGTCATTCTTGGGGGCACAGCCTTGAAGGGGTAACTTGCGGGCAGTTTCCCTTCTCTCTCCCTTCTTCGCTCCCTCCCATCTAGCACAAGACACACAATCTAGCTCCACCATGCTCTTTGGACTTAACATTCTCCCTCACCCACCACAGGCCCAGAAAATAAATGAAGCCAGTGGATCATGCACCAAAAACCCCGCAACCGTGAGCCAAAATAAACCTTTCCTCCTAGAACTTGTTTTTCTCAGATTTCTTGTCAGAGAGACAGAAATCTAACTATCACAACCATCTACAATTTGGTTACTTGGAAGCAGAGGCTGAGACTGGAAGATCCCAGAGAAGTGGAGGCCAGGCTGGGCTATAGTTAGTTGAAGGCCAATCTGAACTACTAGTGAGACCCTGACTTAAAAGATAAAAAACAAAAACAAAAACAGTTTGGTTATTTCAGTTCTCTTTAGACCGCTGTAATCTCATTGTGTACCATGCTACTTAATTGAGAGTTAAAGAGAATGTTTATATTTTTAGTATATGTATGTTTTGTGTTTGTGTAAGAAACTTCTGATTATATCCTCTTTTTAAAAACTAACATTTCACGTTGATCTACATAATGAAGCACCAAGGTAATAGCTGGGAAGCCTTTCATTCCAACAACTACAATTAACCCTCAGTTCTGGTCTGATTATGTCTTGCAGTATGTTTAGCGACTGCTTTTTCATTTCTGGCTTTACAAGCAGAGATGAAGCATTGCTTCCACCGCAGGTTCAAGTTCCTGCTCTTTCTCTAAAAAGATACGCATTTAGATACCACAAGCACTTTGCTCTCAAGTGTAGCAGGAGGGTTTTAAAAACCAGGCAGTTTCTCAAGGGAAGCACTGCTATAAATCATTATTTCCTGTCTTTAACATACTAGATGTTAAGGGTCATGTTCTTAACTTTTTTGTTAAAAAATCAATTTTCCCAAGTTGTATGTGGTACAAAAAGCCAGAAAGTGGAGGAAAGGGATCCTAGTGAGATGAAAAGAAACACGCAAACGTCCCTTCAAATGAACCTTTACAAATAGTCTATTTCTAATGCACTGAAACTATGTGTAAGTCTCTTACTTACCATACATTTTATTCTAGAGTAGGCTTTACTAACTCAAACAGTGTTAGTTGATTTTATGGTGTGATACATGAGTAACTGCATTAAATATTGGTGTTAAAAAGCTAACTAAAATGGACAGAATCTTTCCTCTTTGACTCCTTCAATTATACTTGTGTTTATTGAAGTTGTAGCTGATCTTTATTGTATATATAAAAAAGTGTTACATTTTCCAATCCAATTTAGTATAAACCAACAACCAGGAACGTAGGGTGTATCTTTCCATGCTGATTATTGATATCTTGGTCGTTTAAATCCATTCTTCAAAGCAAGTCTTGATGGACAATGTGTTAGGTGTTCTGAGGTATGTTTTCAAGAAACCTACAATTTTGACTTTTAAAATATCACCTAAATACCTCCTTAAAGTACACAGAGAAAATTTCTAATTTACATGATATTGATAGAATGCCTATCCCAAATTCAAAATTTTACACTAGTTTATTTACTCCACCATAAGCAAGCAAATTCAAAGTGACATAAAGCATTGTGTCCATCTAGTCTTTTTTAAAGAAAAAGAAAGTTGACTTTATATCTTAATTTTTATGTTATATCCAGTCAATATGGAGAAGCAAGATCCAAGCGTGGTGGCCTGCACCTATAACCACAGAATTTGGGAGACTGAGGAAGGAGGATCATTGAAAGTTTGAGACCAGCCTGGGCTACAAAGTGAGCTCAAGGCCAGCCTGAACTGCATAGTGAGACCCTGCCTCAAAAAGACCAAAAAAAAAAAAAAAAAAAAAAAAAAAAAAGAGAGAGAGAGAAGCAGATTTCCACTTGTGGGGAAGGTTTGCATGGCATACATTTTCAGCTCAGTTTTAATAAGCATTCTTTTCTATTCTATACCAAACCTTGTTGAACACATTTTCTTTACATCGGATTCATTGAACTCTTAAAACTTTGTCCGTTGACTTAATTAAACCATCCTAAAAGCAAACCAGTAAGTGATGACAGACTGCCGCAGTATGTGTAACAAAACTCCCGAGCATTAGCATAGCCAGACTGTAGGTGCTCATTACAGATTGACAATCTCTCTAGAAGCATCACTGAAGGAAACAGTACTGGGTGCCAGAAGCATACACAAAGTACCAAAATGGGTGCGTGCCTGTGAGTTTGTACATTTGCTTAGCATACAAATAAGCAAGAATGTAAAGCTTCCTTTCCCATTAAACTCCCCTCTGCGATATTGCCAAGACATGTTACCACTGCTGGCAAAGACTGCCTGCTGGATCCAACTGTAATCAGGCTCCGCTCACTCCCCTAAGCCTTAACTTTCTCACTTCCATGCCTATCTGTGCACTCTCCAAACTTAGCAAGTGCCAGTCTGCCAAGTTGGTTTAGCCAGAATCTTCCACCTTCAGTATTCCATCGCCATCTCGCACGGCCGTCCCCAAAGTGACAGTTGATCAGTCTAAGTTGCCTTCCCCAAGAATTCTGTTAAGTTGGCTTAGCTACGATGTTCCACTACTGCTCATGTTTCCCCTAAGTACTTTTCTACCTACGGACTCATATAATGTTCCATAATTCATACTTCTTTTGTTGTTTGGGGAATTGATCTTAAAACTTTTCTTCTACTGAGGAACTCTGTTGTGACGGTACCTATATCCGTGTCCACAGTCTTCAATACAGTTAGCCCTTCTGTTCTTTAATGAGGGATAAATAATTTCTCTTAGCACTGTCTTCCCAATTTAGTCACATTTCATTTTCATTGCACTGAAATAACTAGCTAGTTGTTACAGTAGTTTACTGCCTTAGAAATTAATAACATTAGGGGCTGGGGATTTAGCTCAGTGGCACGGTGCTTGCCTGGCAAGCGTGAGGTCATGAGTTCCATTCCCGGTACAGGAAAAAAACAAAACCAAAAAAAAAAGGAAATTAATAACGTTAAGTGAGGATAATAAAACAAATATGAGCATGATTACTGTTACTTAGTGATCAGGATCAGAATTTTCAAGTCACTTGAAATCCCGAGTGTTGGCCCGTGCCTGTAATCCCAGCACTCTAGAAGGTTGAGGCATAAGGATTATAAATTTGAGCCCAACCTGGGCAAATTAGGGGCTTAGCAAGACTCTGTCTCAAAATTACAATAATAAAAATAAGGCCAGGGATGTAACCATGGGGAAGCCCCCTCAATTCTCAGTACTGTAAAAAAAAAAAAGATAATTAATTTATGCAAATAAAGACTTTCACCTCTGTTTTGGTCTTTGCCTCTCAGAAGGAAACCATTCTCAGAGCACTCCATTGCAACGGCATGCTAATCTGCGAGGGGAAAATCAAACTCACCCAACTGGGAAACTTCAGGGAAACAGGCTGGCCACTTCTGTAGCCCGTGGTGAAGAGTGAAAATGAAAATGACTGAAAGCTTATGACAAGTTCTCTTGTGATTAAAACTTTTAGTGAGGAAGAATTCAAAATTGGTAGGCAAAGTAGAGCCCCAGGCCTCCCTGGGAAGTTGTAGTTCCAGAAGTCACATTAAAAACAGTGCCAGGGTACTAAAAGTCCAAGGTGCAGGAGAAAACTCCATCACAAAAGAAAAAGTTCTACACAAAAGGTGTCTGGGCAGAAAATCAAATGGAAAAATATGGTAAATTCCTAGATCTCAGCCTGAATCTCAAAACACGTTATTTCTCTGGCAAACTCCACACTTTTTTTTTCCTATTTTTATGCTTTTTTTTTGGATGACTATATTACACACTCAGCTGTTTTGTTGCTCTGTTAAAAATTTAGTAAGACACCACCCGTTGGACCAGCTTGCATTTTATTCACCAACACAGCGCAGAGGAAGACATATGCACTCACACTAACAGAATGGAAGCAAGATTCAAGTTAGAGATGAATTTACACCTACACTTGATTATGGGTGAAGGCATAAAAATTACTGTTGGTGACATAAACAATCAAAAGTTTGGGTAGGTTCATATGAAATTTGCCTTATAATTTTATCCACATAAATATTTTAAGACATTATTTTAGGAAGATTTTGTCAATCTTCTTTCATTTACCCCACAATACAAAAAGGCTTCTGTATTAAGTCCTACAGAACTCCACTGTCCCCCTGCCCTGCGCTGTAAAAGTACTTATTGTGTAAACTCTACAAGGGTTGTAGAATCACATGGCTATCACAGGATTTTAAAACCTTTCTCACTTAAAAAAAAATGACAAGGTATTCAGTTAAAACTTCATTTTATAAAAAATGAATATAAAAATAAAAGCTTAGCACTATCAAAATTTATTTTCCAAAACATTAGAAGCTTTTAACAACAGAAACACTAGAGCTTTTAAGTCAGTCCTAAGTCAAACCAATGCACTGCTTATTTTAAAGTGACAGTTATTACTAGAAAAGTTCACTCTATTCCCTGATATAATAAGGGAAATTTTCATCCATGTTTTGGAAATTTTTATATTTTCTATGTATCAGATTCCATGTATCAGATTCCAAACACTCATGGTTACTCTTATGGTACAATGATAGTAAACTATTACCTCATGGTGAAATGCTCAAAGTTTTCATTACTGTAAAGAAGATGAAACATGTATATCACACAGTAATTATCTACCTAGGAGCTCTTAAAAATTCCCTGCAGAAGCCTGGCTCCACCTCAGTTCCCGGGGCCAATTTTGCCCTCAAGCTAAGCTCCAAGAGGTGCTAGGTCAGCAACTCTTAGAGTCTAATAGGATCATACTATCTCTGAAAATAAACTTACCAAAGCCTTAATATGCATTGCTACTTTTTAATAACTGGAAAATAAAAAATGTTATATTTAAGCATTCACAAATTTGACACCGGTGGTACTTGATTATCCTATAACTTGATAGCTCCAGCAGTTGGGGTCTACTATACACTCACCACAAAGAACAGGATCTGACATTATCTTCCTGAGAGCAATTCTTCTGCAATACCTCTGTGAATCCATAAAGGAGGTTTCCAGATGACATTCATAATGTCTACATTCAGGCTTCTCTAAAGCTGGCTTTCTGCCTGTTCTGTGACCATTTGCCTACCAACTAAATTTTAGAACTGCCTATTTGACATATTTGAAACATATAGACAGTGCAAAAATCATCTTATAGCAAATATAGTTCAATTTTCTTTAATTATTCCAGGAGCAAATATCTATTCAACTGCAAGCCAGCACTTTATCAACAATTTGGCAGTTGTAAAATTTCCCAACAGCTGAGAACTAATTTGGTCTTTAAAAGCAATGAAATCAAGAAAAACACAATAAGCAATTCTATTGCATATTTAAAAGAAAACAGGAAAGCAAAATGTCAAGCTTCAAATGTTAGTACACTTTATTAATATTTTTATTTTTAACTCATTTCAATTTGGATGGTCTGGGATTTTCTTTGCGGCGGCAGCATACTGGGAACGGAACTCCACACTTCCAGGAAGGCATTGCTAAGCCACTGAGCTAAATCCCAGGCCTCATGGATGTTTTTCTTTAATCATCCCTTTTATTTATTTATTTATTTATTTTTTAAGACAGGGTCTCGCTATGCAGTTCAGGCTGGCCCTGTGCTCAATTTGTAGCCAAGACTGGTCTCAAACTCTCAACAATCCTCCTGCCTCAGCCTCATGAGTGGTGGGATTACAGGCGTGAGCCACCGTGCTCATCTTTAATCATTCCTAAAATCTTCTTACTATACATATTACAGGATGTGTCTGCCAAATCTCAAGTATGCAGATGGATTCAGGTGAGAAAAATATCCTCACATGAATTATAATCTAAATTAGTGGGGGTTTTATTATGACAATTTTCAAAAATATATGAAGTGGGGAAAATATCAAATAAAGGCCCGTGAACCCATCACTTGCTTGCAATATATACCAACATTTTGTCCACTTTGTGCTATTTGTCCAGTGGCCACCATCCCCCACCTGGTATACGTTCAACAACCCCAACATTGTATCTGTTTTTCTATGAATGTTTCAGTATTTTTCTCTAGGTGTCAAAGATTTTAAGAAAAGGGCTGCAATGTAACTATCAGATCTAGGAAAATTAACAAGGATTTATTTATTTTATCTAATAACCATTTTTGGTTTGATCAAGCCAGAATCCGAGAAAAGTCCATACATTCCATTTATTTTTTGGTTAAAAGTCATTTTTGCTGTGTAAAAATCTACAACTGTATGTCAGTTTTCATATAATGTTCATGGAAAAATATGGTCTTTTGAAGATAAAGAGACTAAAATAAGATAAAACTCTACTGATTAAAATTTCACTATCATCTAGTTTTTTCCTGAGAGTTAATTTTATGAAGTTAATTGTAAGTGACAAAATCTCTGTGTTCAGAGGGCACCTCTAGGGCTTGCATCAGTAGCACACATACTAAAATCGGAGGGCACCTCTAGGTGTAAGAGGGCTGTTGTGTGAGTTTAGTTCCTGGCCGCTGTAACCCCCAACTCAAATCATAGACGCTCTGATTCTCTCTGTTTTATCTATGGACTGCGGGCAAAAATGTAGCATTAAGCCCACATTCATTCAACTCCCGCTTTTCCTGAATTCTTAACCTCTGTTCTGCACATTGTTATGTCTTTACTACTACAGCATGGCACCCTCACACCTCAATCTTCAAACTTCTGATGTTTCAGGATGAACTGGCAGGATTTACCACTACTTTAAGAGAACAAAAGGAAGGGTACGTTATAAAGCAAGATTTCTAGAAGGTTTCCCTGCTTTTCCCAAGAGTCATTGTAACGCACCGTACAAGGGGCAGAGACCAGCAGAGACCAGCAAGTTTTTAAAAAACATCTGTGGTCAAAGTTTTCTTACTGTCTCCTACCTTAGTGGGCAAAGTCCTTGAAGAATCTGGAAGTAAATTTTTGGGCAGCTCCAGATGTCCTCAAATGTCCCGGGACCTGCAAAATTCCTTGTCCTGTCTTATCTTCTGTCCTTTCTTATCCTGTGTCTGTAGAAGACAGCCTCTGAGCTAAGTTTCCTGCTGAGAATAGTGCCTCTGCCGTCAAGCAGAGTGGGGAGATTCAGGTCCAGTTGGAGCTTTAAGGTCATCACCTGTCATTCCTTGCTTTATCTTGGGCTCCAGCCTAACAGTGTTTGATCATTACCCAACAGGAGTAACTTCAAACCTGTTTACTCAAGTATATATGATATATACACACATACGTGTGTGTATGTATAACACCATCATATATATCATACTCAACCATATGCCTGGACCAAAATTCATTAGAAATGTTCAGTTAAAATAAGAAAATTTGCTAGTGCAGGAAACAGAAAATGCAATAGAATACCTGGTACATTTATTTACTAACTGAATAAAAATATCATTTAAGCAACTAATATTGACTAGCTTGCCATTTATTAAAACTTTACTCTTTGTAAAGGACTGAGGACTGATTTTCCAAACAGTCTTTGTGATAGCTGAAATGTAGAAAACTGTAAAAAAAATTATTAAGCTAGCAAGAGGAATAGCTATGACTTCATTTCACAAAACATGGATTTATCTTGAAACTGATCTCTTAACTATCAGCCAGTAGAGCATAGTAGTAGCTTGGTGTCTACTTGTGAACAAGTCGTCTTTATAGTCACTTAGGGAAGCTTAGCACAGCAAAACTCAGCAATGTGGAGCTATGATAAAGAATGTGAACAGAAAAATAAAACAAGAATGAATTATTTTTGTATATTTTGTTGAGAAAGATGGGAATTACATATTTTATATTTAGAAATATACTCATTCTAAATGGCCAAATTATTATTTAGTTTTAATTATAGTAAAGGAGCAAATTTCTGTTCTCTTGAAAATACAGAAATTTATGTAAAATGCATTCTTAATAAAATTCAAATGTTCTGCAGACTCAGCACTTTGTAGTGGCATATCTTTGAATTTAGAGGACAAGTGGAATCTATTAAGTAATAGTTTTGTTTTTATAATTATTATAAAATAAAATGTCGGTTATAAACAGTGTGGGATTTGCAGTCCCACACACCTACATCGGGCAGGTATCGCTACTTACTGATTATGTTATTATAGACAGCTAGGTCAGTTCGAAATATTATAGGCAATCAGACAGGGCTAGACAGTAGTCAGTACAAATATATTACAACTGTGGGTAGAGGTGCATTTGTTAAAGGCTAGCCATCAAGACAAAAGACAGAATGACTATACCTAAATACTTCCCCCTGAGCATGAACAGCAGAGACTGATATTCTAAATAGGTATTAGTCACCTTAGGTGGGGGACCAAAACTTCTCTTTCAGGAGAAGTTTCTGCTCCTTACATGTACACTTGCTATGTGACTTGCCTCCCCATTTGATCCCCATTTAATCAATATTACTGAAACAACTATACTAGTAATCTTACTGGTTGACCGTAGTTCTGTCCCACCTCACACCCACCTTGTGATTTCCCATTGGATCAATGTTACCTAAGCAACTACATTTGCAATCTTTTACTACTTGATAATAGTTTTTCCCACCTCACCTCTGGTTTTGCCCTATAAAACTCCCTTGAGAAGGGGAAATCTTCAGCAACCCATTCAGGACTCATTCTGTCTCTTAGGCAGAAGCTTTCTTTACCCAACAAACAGCTTTCTTTCCCCCAGTAAATATTTCCTGCTCTTAATCTCCACTGTTCCTAAAATTCTTCAATTTTAGAGAATATAGGGCCAGGGATACAGCTCAGTGGCACAAGCACCTACCTGGCAAGCACAAGGTCCTGAGTTTGATTCTCCGTACCAAAAAAAAAAAAAAAAAAAAAAAAAAGAGAATACAAACTTCATGTATATGTCCCTTCTATTACTTGGATCATTTGGAGGTCCCATATCACCCATATATCAGTGTTATCTTCAACAAGCTACTAAACCTTTCTGAATCTTTTTCTTAATTTGCAAAATAGTGTCTTCTCTTTGGAACTGTTGTGAAGATTTATCCATGAAGCATTTTATCCATGAGTGTTTTTAGGTGTACAGTATCATTTGTATATACACGCAGGGAAAAACCATGTTCAAGATTTCAGATCTCTTAATATTTTCAAAAGTAACAAATATTTTATATAACAAATAAAATTAGCTGCTTTAATGGTCAAATATGATATTCAGAGGTAATATAGTAATAATGGAAACAGCTGAGCAGTGGAAACCAATAAAATAGAACATCAATGTTGGAAGAAATCTTATCAGTCATTCAGTCCAAATTATCAGATGTATCATACATCTTTTTAGTTTGTTAACCTTCTTCATAGACTATACACACACAGACACACACACACACACACAATGAAGCATGAAAGAATTATTGAAATAAGTCCAGAGAACATGTATTGTTCAAGGCACACACTGAATTATACTAGCAAACAAGTGCTCTTAATGTTGAGTATCCCAAGGCTTTTCTTTGATAATTTATTTTATCTATACAGAAATAATTTTAAATTGTAATCAGAAAAATAATGTGTGTGTTTGTGTCTCTGTCTGCTGTCTGCCTGTCTGGCTATATATTTGCAGACAGACTGGAAAAGGCAGATTGGACAGAACTACTTATCTAAATACAACTAAAGTAAGGAATCTCAGCACTGGTGGGTTAATATCTGTTATCAGCCTCATCACTGACCCTGGCAACATGATTATCATAAATATTGTCCAGAACCCATACTATTCATCCACCTCCTTGTTGCAAATATCCATACCTTCATTAACTTGGCTACCATTTATTAGGTACAAAACACTGCATTAGTTCCTGAGAAACCTACAGATGAAAATTCTACATCTCATAAACATAGATACAAATCAGATATTCATACTTTTGACTAAAATAATCTAGATATAAAGGTATGGTTGAAAGAAATTTGAGACTCGTATTTTTCTTCTCTAGGTGTAGACGTAAAACTTACTTCAGTTTGTATCCTGAGTTGATAAGCATTTGAGTCTCTCCCTCTCGACCAAAAACCTCGGTATAAAAAGATTTTAATATTTTTTAAAGGAACTGATACATACACCAAACTAGGTCAAGCTTCCGTTGAAGTAATACAATGAAAACTTTATGAAGTAGCCTCTCATCGACAAAGAACTAACACTGATCAATTTATCATCGCAATAATTAGCGATATAGGGGGTCAATGCTGATCTGTCCCTGTTCACATGAAATACCTGTCTGCAATCGACACAAGGGTGGGGCTTGAAAAATACTAGGCACTAGGCTACCAAGACTTCAAAATGAATGTTCACACGGAAGCAACGTAGAAATGATAAATACCCAGATTAACTCAAATATCCACTTGGGGCCCGGATGTAGCTCAGCGGCACAGCACCTGTGCCTGGCAAGCGCAAGGTCCTGAGTTCGATTCCCGATACCAAAAAAAAAAAAAAAAAGTCTCCATTTGACCTGAAATCATACCAGTTAATGAAAAGAGAAACATTTTTAACTATACAAGAGACTTTACAATCATCTCATTAAATCCAATGTTTTTCACGTGAGGTGACAGGTATAGAAAAGTTGAATGATTTGCAACACCAAACCTATAGCAAAATATACTTTAAATGCTAATTAGAATAATAAGGAACACATATTCCAGCAGGATTTGAGATTTCATGGAAAGAAAGCAGGTTAAAATCCCTAGACATGAATAATTTAATTTTTTTTTTTGTTTGTTTGTTTTTGTTTTTCTCCGGTACCAGGAACCGAACTCAGGACCTTGCGCTTGCCAGGCAGGCGCTTTTGCCGCTGAGCTAAATCCCCAGCCCGAATAATTTAATTATTAAATCTACATGGAAAAAGCAGTTTAATCTTATCATGCCTGTGTCCTCATCTCAAAGGCATTGCCAACTTAAGCGGAGCAATTGGAAAAGTAAAGTGTTTCTACTGGAGTGCAGTATTTGCGAACTGGAGTATACATATGCATAGTTTGGGGATGATTATACTCTCACTTTTAATTTAAATCAATAGTTTAGTTTTACAATCCGATTAATACACTTTTCTTGCACATGCTCACCAAGTTTGTGCTGTTTTTCTTCTACACTCAAGTGGAGAAAAGCTCTTGGACCACCATGTGATAAAATATTCACGTTCCTCGTGTAGTCTAGACATGCCAGAAGCCGAGAAGTGTAGAATCATTCTAAATATTCTAAATTACTTAATAAGCTATAATTCCAATGGAAATATCCCATGTTACATTTAGAAAGCTTTTTACTTATACGTGCAAATTTTATTCATAGAGTCAAATTTTATAAAGCACTTAGCTTTCCAAAAAAGCTATGTGAAAAATGTGTTTTGGATTGTCTTTTAAGGGAAAGTGTTTGAAAATTAATCACTTTGAATCTAAATGCAAAAGGAACTGAAAAAAAGCATAACTTCCTTTCCTCTCAGCTTACTTGGGGGAGAAGTTAACTGTTTAAAGCCATGCTCAGGGGCTGGGGATTTAGCTCAGTGGCAAAGCGCCTGCCTGGCAAGCACAAGATCGTGAGTTCAGTTCCTGGTACCAGCGAAAAACCAAAAAAAAAAAAATAAAGCCATGCTCAATGGCAAATATAAATATAGTTTTAAAAGAGGATCATAAAACCCAACAAATACATCTATTTTCCAATTAGTTTTTCTACTTAATATAGCAAGGTAAGAATAAGTAATGCATTTAAAGGAAATATTTACAAATTAATTTACAAACAGACTCACATGATCTGTGTCAGTTAAAGAACACACAGGAACACAAACTAGTCGTGTCTGCAACTCACTTTGTATTACCTCTAGGTCGAACAGTTTACCAAGCCATTAGTAACTAAGCTTAAAGCACAAAGGAAATGCCTGATAGTTTGTCCTTTGTTTTTTTTTTTTTAAAGGAACAAAACCCTAGTTGTAATGTACCTTTCTTAATAAGACTCTCACTAAAAATTTCCTAAAATTATTCACTTTCCCCAGATATGTCTGCATTTGATTCAAATTACAAGACTCTTCGTACTTGTAATCCTATTTCATTTTTGATGTTACTTAATACAAACTGTATTGCTTAATAGTTTTTTACATAGCAGTCATTGTGAATAAATAAGTACAATTCATTTTTGAATAGCTTTTAGATATTCTTTACAGTTAATCAATGCCAGACTCCAATTAGAAATAACCATTAATGAAAGAAACTGTACAGAACTGGGATCATCATCATTCATTTGATGTAACACGGTGTTCCAAGCTAAGAAAGAGGCCTTGAAAAGCTTTGGGCTGGATGCTATGACTGGGTCACATGTGGCTTACCAAAAAAGTTATTGAAATTACAGCTTTGAAATATCTTACATTATATTTCATACATTTTTCATACTTAGACATTATAGGTATCCAGCATATTAAATAATATTCTGGCTTTAAATCATGAACTCCAAATTTTCTTTCAGGTTGCTTTGGACATGACATACATTAAAGAGCATAAACTTTCACCTAAATTCAATGGGAAGAAGAAAAGAGTCATAGGGACAAATCCATAGAAAGCTGCAATCACTGTTCTATGGTTGTCTTAATGCACTCACATTGCTGGGATTTTGATGTGTATTATCTCTGATTTTCTTTATGAGCTAAAGAGTAGGTATTCATATTCTTATTTTGACAGTGAGGAATCTAGGACCCCCAAGCTATCGCCAGGGAGACCTGTGAAGTTGGCATTCACAGCCAGGGCCTCCTCAACGAATGTCACCCACTTACGTATTGTAGTAAACACCGACGTTTTGAGTCAGAGTGCATTTCCTAACATTCCCGCCTCTGTAAAGCACAACTGTTCTGATTAATAAACACGAAGGGAATAAGTAATCACTAGAGAATAAATACGGAGAGGGGAAAGTTCATTTCACTGAACTGTATGTGTAATATTAGTAAATTAAAAATAAGGAAGCAAACATCATGGTACAGAGACAATGGAGTAATGCTTAAATGCACACATATACAATGGGAACATACATTTCCTGTAATTTGGACTCTACCTCAATCTTTTAAATTTTAAGCAAAAATTTAAAACTCAAATGGTGACACAGAGTGAAATTGAAATAACAAATTCTATCTTTGCCTCACAATCATTCTGTCATGTTTATTTATACTTTCAATTGCAAGAATATATAGTCAAATGAAGTTAGAGACTTGATCCAAAGCGAGCTGCTACAATATCAAATCATTAAAAGTTTTCTCTAAAAATGGGTGTTAGCTTAGTTCTGTGTCAAAGGAAAACAAAACAAAATAAAATAAAATATTATTGAACTGTTGTATTTGTGTTATAGGAGATTGATGTGAAAATATCTTTAAAAATTAATAATACTGACAGTGAAACATTTATATTTTTGAAATTATTGTTTTGTGCCAAAGCAACTACATAGAATCATAAGTCATGTTTAAGTTTTTTAAAAGTTCATTAGGTAGAAAGTCCTGCAACTGAACCTCTGTGTTCAGTAAGCAGTGCCCGGCTACTCTGCGATCCTTCTTCCTGTACCCTCACAAAGCTGAAGCCAGACTTGACAAGTTGATGCTTTCGCTAGCATTTCCTGAAGTTATGTTCTTCCTCCCTTCCCTGATTTTGTGTATGCTAGACTCAGTCTAATCTTCTTAGCTAATGTTTAATTGTCTTTGTTTTTTCCTTTTTGCCCTTTTGAGACAGGGTCTTCCTATACAGTTCAGCCTGGCCTTGAGCTCACTTTGTAGCCCAGGCTGGTCAAGAACTCTCAAGGATCCTCCTGCCTCAGCCTCGAGTGCTGGGATTACAGGCATGGGCCACCACATTCGGCCTGTGTAATTGTCTTTGAAGACTCAGCTCTGGGAGACTGTCGCTGAGTATTCACTCTCATTACCTCAGAACTGAGTAGATTAGGGTTTGCTCAAATGTGCTCCTCTTGTATCTGTGGCTCAACCTCGTCAAACAAGCTATTGCTTGGAATTTTCACTTAAATATCTTTTCCTCTACTGCTTGAGATTGTTTATTTGTGTAACCTGCTACCCACTTCCCTGAGATTCGCATGTTTGGGCAATAAACGTAGATGCTCCAATTATATTCAGAAAAATAGAACCAGAAATGCAGAGACGATGTTTTCCCTCTCTCCCTGTAATTGTAACAACTTACAATCGTTTCAAATACCAGGTGTTAAATATTTTGACAGTGTTGCTCTCCTTTTGGATTTCTTTTTTTTTGTCTCCCAAACAATCAATATGATTTAAGCAATTATCAATCATATCTGACAATTTCCTTAAATATAAATTGAGTTGCCACAAGTTGCCTTAAAAAGATAATGAAAATGAGAATATTTAGTTCAATTCACTTGAGATTGATGGCCTCTGTCCCAAGGGGGAAATGTAAAATATGACATGTCAAACAAAAGAAGGCATCTATCCAAAGGTAAACTCATCTATTCCAAAATCTATCTTAACCTGAGAAGAGATGTTTGCTTTGTCCCTAGTCCGTCGTATTTACGATGCCTTGTAAGTACAGATCTGCCCCTGAATTTATTCCTGACTCTGCCTTTGGTCATCCTCTTGCATGGAAGCACAAGTCATTGCTTTGTAACTTGTCAGTGCGTCATGATCTTACGGGTCCACCTCCTTTCCATCCCCATCATTATATATTCAGTGCAGGCCCACATGACCACCAGCCTCCACACCAATCTTCCTTTGTGAAAATCTGGGACAATTCCAAATTATTCTCCATACCTTTACAGGAGAGATGAATCTGAAATGCAAATCTGGTCCTGTCACTTCTCCATGTACGTAAGGCAGTTTTACTGTGGAACCGAGCAGATGCGCTGAAAGAATAGTTTCATATTTTCCTCCTATTTCCTTGGCACTTAATTCCTAAAGCTTTTCTATCTCTCCAGCATCATGATCTCAGCTATTGTTAAGAGAAAGACTCAGGTGTATATTATTTTTACTTTCTGATGTGAAGTAGAGATCATTAAACTTTATTAGTTATTTTATTAATATTCTTTAACTCAAAACAGCTACATTGTGATTTTTAAAGTCTTCGTCTGCAATTTACTCTCTGGAAAAGAGATCTGAAGTTCCTAAAAGCCAAGCTAAAAAGAAGAGTAAAGTGTTAACTACATACAGCTATTATTCTAAAAGCTATAAAAGACTTTCATTATACAACATAAAACTTTGGTATTTTGAGCAACCTGGTGAAGAATTGATTTAGGAAAAACAAAACAAAACATTGGAAATTTGGCCTCAAGTTTACAGTCAGATTCTAGACAACATGTTAATTCCCAATTATTCAACTAGTATTTTTTGAGTGCTAGTAGAATGAATACTCTTGGAGTTGAGGATACATAGTCCTCACCCTGAAGCATCTCACAGGCAAGTGGGCAAAACTGACACATTAACAAATACTGTGCTGTATGGTGGACTCAGGGGGGAGTCTTTCCTTAAAGTTCTGTGCACGTTACTCCTTGTTTGGAACGCTTCCCTCTTCTCCCCTATGTACATGACCTTGGCCCGCAGAGAATGAGCTCCTCCAGGGATTCACTCTGAGCTTCCAACAGCCAGCTCCACACATTCTTAAACTCAATCACACGGGTGTCACCCACACTTATTTTTTCTTTAATTTTAGTTAAAGGTAATCACTGCTAACAGATGAACTGTGCCTCGTGCTGCACTTGGCTCTAGGGACACAAGTTTTAAAAAGACAGCTACGGATCCAGACGTCAAGGAACCAACGGCACAGTACACAAAGCAGCAATGAAATATCAAACTATAGGAATATAAAAAATGTGCTATGTTCCTGGGGTGTTATACCACAGCATCAAGGTGTATTTGACAATACTTTTTTCATTATCTTGCAAAGTGTAAAAATGGCTCCACAGAACTTCTTGAATGAGGGTTTCATTTTAGACAGAGTTTCAAAAGAAATCAGGGTCAAACAAAAAAAAATAACCTGGGGAAACCTAACCTAAAATTTTGCTAATATGTAAATAATCAGTAATATCACAATTCCCAAGCAATGAACTGATTTACAAACATAAAAATGTATAGCCCCCTGTTGGAGAGGTCACCAGAGATATTTTTATTTTAAAGAAAGAACTAAAGTTAGAAATTGTCAATGAGTTTTCCAGTTAAATAATATTCCCTGAACAGCTACTGTTCTATGGACTTCATGGTAGTAAAGCAAGTAAGAGCTAAACTATTCTGTAGTTCAGAAACAGGCAGAATTAAAAAAAAATAGTGTTTGGTGTCCTGAATAGATTAAAATGATACAAATCAACCATGTAATTCTGAGCAATAATTTAGCCCAGGGCCCTGAGCATGAGGTGTAATACCACTGCACAGAATCCAAACCTGAGAAGCCAGTGCTTAAGCAATAAACATTCTATAAATTTTATGTTTAAAATACAAAATTTATTCTACAAGTAGGAAATTATAAAAGAACATTTTGGAACTAGATGATAAAAGTCTTAGGAGACATAGTACACTGGTCACACAAATCACTTGGCAAACAACCTTACACAATTTTGGTGGATGGCAACTGCTGCATTTGGATAATACTCACTTTGCTGGTTTAGATAGTAATGATACAGACTGTAATATGAGTGCAAAATGTAACATGCAGTCTGGTTTGTTCTGTCCCCAAAATACTCAAGAGAGATGGGTCAAAACAGGTTAAAGGGATTTAATTTAGTCATTAGGGTTGTGTGCAGGCGTGTGTACATACGTGCATATGTGTGCATATGTGTTTGTGTACCTGCACACATGCACACGTTTGTTAACTTTCACTTGAAGAAATTAGAGAGCACAGATTCAGGTGAGAGCAATTTTTATTTCTGTAGACAGAGGCTCTGCACAGTTTTATAGATTATGCCAACCCCCAATCCAGGCTTTGAAGATACTTTAAGCAAAACTGTTATTAAGCAATTCTCCATCTTTTCAGATTTTAGGTTAATAAATTTCATTAATCTACAGGCCACTAAATGATAATTGGAAGGAAAAAAACTCAGAGAATCCTGCATGCCTCTGAATATCAGACACCTAACGTCTCCTTTCGGTTTTGATGTTTAAAAAAGGTTAACCTAAAAGCCAGAGCTTATTAGTAAGTAGAAAAATTAATTTTCAACTTTATTACTGAAGAGGAAATTCTTCTGAAGTTTTCATTTCAAGCAGACTAGCAATATTGAGCAAAAGTGATAACTTCTTTAAAACTAATTCTATAAAAACGTTATTCACTCCATTCCTCCATACATAAAACATTCAATGCCCTAAAAGTTGCAGATTGCTAGTAATGACATAAGAGTAGAGGGCAGTAAGAAAAATGAATGATGATGAGGTATGGCATGTGCCTACTGTTTAATTTCTTTAGAGAGGCCAAGTTTGAACAACAAAGAAATGATGGATGAATTCTGTAGACTGCACTACTCAATAAATATATGGAGGCCACCTTGAACTGTAAAATCTACTGTCACCGCAAAGATGGATTTTTTGAACTGACAAAGGTTCGTCACCTTAAGTGGGAAACTTGCTATTTTTTATAGCTACATATTCCTTCCTTTTCAAGGCTTGACTAGGGGTGGGACAAGCATTCATGAAATACTACATCCTGTTCACAGCTAGGAACACCCCCAACACGAGACAGACATACTCATTACTTATATTCCCCAACAAGAGACAGACATACTCATTACTTGTATTTTCCCTTCCACTCTAATTGCTTATCTTCCATTCCAAGATTGAAAACTTCTCTCTCTTCTTGGAAATCTATGTCTCCTAGACCTCGTCCTAATTTTGGAAACTTCCAATGTATTCGCTTTCCTTTCACATCCCTGGCTTTGCCTCCTTTTCTCCATTTCTTCATTTTATTACACAACCCCACTGAATCGTTTGAAAACTGATGAGTGTTCCCCAGAAGTAGAAGGAGAGAAAAGCAGCAGCTCAAAGAGGGAATGAAGGAGGAGTGAAGCCAAGAACATTCATATATTAATGAAGACTTTCTAGAAGTCTAGAAGAGCTGTGGAAACATGCCTACTGCATTTGGCACAGTTCTTTCCTATGGACTCCAGGCTGTGGACAGGAGATCCAAGCTGAAAATCAAGACCTCCTCGATAGCTTAGGAAATCAACTTATTAGATCTGGGTAATCGTAGCATTTTTATTGACTTATAGTAGTATGGAAAAGGAGAGCACGCAGTAGGAGAGAAAGGAACAAAGGCCACCTTACAAAGAAAAGGAAACCAGGAATGAACTGAGCTGACAGACAAAACATGCACTGTTCTTTTGGTTGTGGTTTCCTTTTTGGTGGTGCAGGAGATTGAACTAAGGGTCTCCTAAGCGGTAGACACGGGCTCTGAGCCACATCCTCGGCCCCCAAAACATGCTACTTAATGTGGGTCTCAGTCAACAAAAGTTTGAAAGTTGATAATGGTATCTGTTCTTCATTAAAATACTAGTTTCTACACAAAGACAAAAAACGTAATCATGGTAACTGTTTCTTTTTTTTGTGTGTGTTTCCTTCCGGTACCAGGAATCGAACTCACGACCTTGCGCTTGCCAGGCAGGCGCTTTTGCCGCTGAGCTAAATCCCCAGCCCCAGTAACTGTTTCTTTAACCCCTTGTTGGAACTATTAACTGAGATCCAACCATACTGCAGCATGAATGGAGAGGAGAGAAAAGTAGCTGTAATGCCAGTGAAATTCTTTCTTGACAGTACACACTGATCAGTTCAAAGGGAAGCCTGTGTGCGAGCAATGTTGCCACTGTTTATTTAGAAATAAACAGAGTAAGCTCAAATTCCAAGACGGCAAAATAACTCAGCATTGCAGACAGTGACCTGTCAAAGGCAGAACTGATTTACAATAGGGATGAAGAATGTGCATTTTATGCATTTTGTCAATTGTATGAGGTACAGTACACACTCTTGTGGGCAAAGACATTGAGGGACATATTTATTTCTAAGTTTCACTTGTAAAAAAAGGCATACCTGAATAATAATCATGACTTTTATTACAAATGCCTGCAGAAGCTATCCGATTAATTATTATCAATATTTGGATTTAGTGAGTTATAAAAGAGATGGTAAATTCTTTGGTGGTGATTTCTATTTTGTTAGGGTGAATTACTTCTTTATTTTATAATCTCTATGACTTGTGATAGCATGGAATTTACCTACAAAGTTCCAGAAGCACATGCATGTGGCCTAGGAGCTATCTTGTTTCTCATTGGAGCACATGGGATAAAGTTGTCAGGGAACCGAAAGAGTTTTCAAATACAGTGATACCTCAGCTCACAAATGCTTCTGTTTGTAAACAATGCAATTTGCAAACAAAAGCATTTGGCAAAATTTTGCTTCCACTGGTAAAGTCTGTACCAGGAGATAAACATGACTACAGCCATCTTCCCACAAAATCATAAGACAAATTAAATTCATAAACAAAGCACCGCTATGTATAAAGTCCACACTACTTCCATTCGCTGCTAGAATAAATTCAGAGATTTTTCTGTTCTCCAGGATTCTTGAGAAGTCCACGCACTGTTAAGTGGTACTAAGGCGGAAAGTCCGTGAGATCAGAGGTACAAACCCAACATTATGACGCTGTCACAAAAAAAATTGGATAAACTAATGAAATAAGTTTACATTCTCCATTGATATTAAGTTTAAATAAGACCATAGTAAAAAACCTCTGGCATAATGCTTAGCATATGATTGTGATTACATTTATTTTTAAGTAATTTACACAAACAGAGTTGAGATTTAATATTATCTTGGTTGACTTAGAAATGTGGAGTCCAGGGCTGGGGATTTAGCTCAGCGGCAAAAGCGCCTGCCTGGCAAGTGCAAGGTCGTGAGTTCAGTTCCCGGTACCGGAGAAAAACCAAAAAAAAAAAAAGAAATGTGGAGTCCAGTCCACTCTGCTAATTATCATTATTATCATTGTTGTTAGAGGAATTTTAGGCATTTTCCTTCTACTCTCTTTCAAATAGTTACCAGAAAGTCTTGGTTCTTGAAAGTAGAAAAGTAGTTGGAAAACCTATTTATTCAACATGAGCTCATTCTTTCCTGGATATATGTTTCATGGAAGTCAGGTCCAGATTCTGGAAATTAATAAACCTTGAGTATATGATGCAAAACTTAAAATATCTTTTGTTTAGTCATCAATTTCGCAGAAGTTGGTGGAGTGCTTACTAAGACAAAACAATAAATGAAGCACATTTTTTAACTCGGATACCTTCACGATAGCTTAAAAAGTGATTTATGACTTATATTTCAAAATTGTGCCTGATATGCTATGCACTCAAAACAATATAGATTTTTCTTCTCTACCTTTTTTCATTGCGTTGTCACAGTTAATTGGTGGATAGACTGTCTTCAATATCTCTCAAACAAAATCCTAAGGTGTTTGTTACATTGTTGGTATTGATGAGTTGTTGGTATTGATGAATGTAACACACTATAGATACAAACTGAAGAAAAAAATTAACCCAATTAAATTTAAATTTGTGGCAATGTCTTGAATACCAGCTGATAAAGATAAAGCAGATGATATATTTAATGAAAAGTGATTTCCTCTACCACAATGGTTGTCAAATGCAGGGCAAATGAGAATCATTTTGGGTGCTTTTGAAACTTGGGAAGGAGATGCTTCCCCTCAAAATCTTAGTCGTAAAGCTCAAAATTGATCTATGAAATAAATGTTATAAAGAATACTCTGCTAATTAAGTGGCCAATCTTCATGTTCAGAAACTTATCTGATGAAAAAGATAGACATGTACATAACTAGTTGTAATGTAAATATATACTAAAATAAACACAATGAAGAAAATCATAAGAAAAGAAATTGATTCATTTTAGTGGCTCTTACACATTTTAAAAAGTTTATTTTAATACCTCATTCACAAGAAAAATTATTAGGACAAACACATACGTATATGCATATAAAATCTGAATGAAAAATATGATATTTAATTTTTTTTAATTATTGCAGCAAAAGACACAATGCCAGTAATCCACCTCAAAATATTCCTCTTTGATTGGAACACACATGTCCAATATCTGGACACTTTCCAAAACAGGTCTGCATCTCCTCTTCCCAGATAGGAAAGTTGTTTTCTAAAGCAGTGGTAACTTTTTCTCCTTTATAAATTCCTAAGGACAAGTTATATTTCATTGAGAATACATATGTACATTTCTCTTCTACTGACATTGTTATTCAGTAGAAGTTTTTTCTGCATAGGCTCTATCTGAATGCTCCACATTGGTGTAATAGGAAGCTGCGGAAATTCTGGAACATTGGATACATTATTGCAGTAAAATGATACCAGTCAAATGAAACACATTACAAATCCACAGTGCAGTAGCATATGGCATTTGAACAGATATGAATGCAATTGTGAATGGTCAACTGCAGATTCTTAGGGGGAAATCCTTGTGCCTTGATGTTTAGTTTTTATACAATGTGGGCTTTACACTTGGCTTATTTTCAAGCTTCTATTCAGGCACAGGTAGAGATTGATTAAGTTATGTTCTTCCAACACCCTAATGAAATTCATTGGATTTGTATAAGATCGAGTATGTGAGTCAAAAGGAATATGAAGAACTCTATCAATGATAGAATGCTGAAAGGAATAGCTTTGGGAATAAAATCCACAGTGGAAAGCAGTGAAGGTAGCACCAGTTTTAATTATTCCCAACATGTTTCATGTATTTCTGTTAATTTATTATCATTTCCAAGAAGCAAACATATTTAACCTAATTTTGTTGATTTTAATGTCTCATAAAAGTAAAACAGTAGTTTGGAGTTTACATACATAAGAAAGAGTTTATACACTGAATACACTGGAGAAATGATTGCAAACAGCTTTGCTGCACAGCCGTTGGCATAATGGAGGACTCTACATATCCAGTGATACATTCCTGGATTCAGGAATAAATTTGTCAGCAAAACAGGAGCATCTCAGAGACCACAGATCTCTCTTTTGGGTGTTTTTTATATCTGTACAGATATGAACTAATATGAACAGGACAATTAGAATACAGATGGCTGTTCTTATATGATAGAACATCTTCTCATTTTTGTTAGGGTTCAGTTGTAATATTTAAAATAATGTTGCAATTACTAATTTTCAGCATTTTTAATAATTTAAATTCTTGCAAAGCTGTTAAATGTAGTAGTATTACTCGGAGCAAAAAAGGGACCTTTCTTAGCTCACATAATTTCTTAAGGTTTTCCTGTTTCCAATTAATCAAACGTCAGTCATGTGTTTTTTATTCCTCTTAGCACTTGAGAATATATTTTCCTTTAAAGATTTATATTTTCTGTGTCTCCTTAGTTCTTACTTCACCCACACATTATCAACTCCTGAAGAGCAATAGCTTAATTTCCCACAAAACAATTCCCCATTTAACCATACCTTGCCCACCATGCTGAAATGATTACCAGTACCAGAGCTGTTATCTCACATGGTTCTTATTTCTGTCCTTTTCATTCCATTCACATCAAAAATTGTCATACAATTGACTGACAAAAATTAATAATACAAGTGGAAATTGATCCTTTTACATTTATATTGAAGATCCTTGACCAATTGTTGCCATTTTAGAAGTTGTCTGTATGGGGGAAACAGTGACTCAGGTGGCAGAAATACTTGGAGATAAATTTTGATTTTTGAATATAAAATACAACAAGCAATAGGACGCTAACATTCAGATTTTTGCTACAGCCATTGAGGTGCTACTTTGTAGAGTTCATTGTCAACTTTTCCCTTTTTTAACTAAATCAGTCTCATTGTTGTTGCATATTATCCTGAACTTTCAGCATGCTTTCAGCAGTGCTCATTTCAGCTATCAGAAAAAAAAAAAAAGAAAGAAAAGAAAAAGAAAAAACCACCCTTTGACTCTGTTCTTGAATTTTCTCTTTAAAGTAGCAGAGTAATAGGCAAATTTTTTACACCAAAAGAGAATCAGAATTGGGATTCAAAAAATTCTTTTGCACAAAATTTGTAAACAAGTCAACGAAAATCTCTATTTTTTCAAGATAATGTTAAATAGGCCAATGGTATCATGGATCCATTTTATATTTCCTTAGTATAGCTAGGGCCCAACAACATAGGCTTATGAAAAGGCTGTTAGAATTTGCTTAAGTGAGTTCATAAAAAAACTGTATCTGTGTAGAATTTCTGTAATTTGAGAATTTTGCCATACAGTCTTTTATATCACATTTCTAACAAGTTCATTAATAAATTTTCTGAATCCTGTCCAAACTAGGCACTGCATTCTGAGGAAGAAGGAATTAAGTTTGCCATCCTGGTTGTTAACAGTTTCGTACTCTGGCTAATTATACAAGTCACGGAGCCTCCCCGCTCTGCTGTGTGGTTCACACCACAATGTTTGGCCAGCTCAGGGTCACAGCACCCAAGCCAATCTGCCAGCGGCTGAAGACATGAGCTCAAATCAAACTTTTCTCCTTCGACCTGGTTTAGCTCAAGGCTTTGGTCACAGGGACAGAAGGCTGATTAACACATATACTTAGCCTTATTCTACAGAAAATGAATAAGTTTTTCAAACTCATACTGCTTTAAAATGTAGGAGAGCTGAATAAGTACTTTGGAATGCAGTAATTTTGGTTTTGGTGATTCATTTAATTGAGTAATTGCTTCTAGTTGTAATGGAATTAGAAGAAAAGATTTTAAAAGTAAGCCATTTGAGCAAAACAGAAGACTGAAATATTTTTTAAAAATGATAGTTTGATTAACATGTGGAGAAAAGCTAGCACATCTATTAGTACACTTGTTAGTATAGCCCGCTAATACTAGTACACTTATGCTAGCACACTTGTCCACTTCTTGGTATGGGATGTATGCAAAATGCTAAGCTGTTTTGGAAAACTACTGGTAATGTTTATGAAGTTTAACATACAATTACCCTAAGACTGAGCAATTGCATTCCTACATATTATACTGGGAAAAATGAAGAGATACAGCCACAAAAGTTTTAAACAATCTTCCTAGTGCTTTTATATAAGTCCAAATATCCATTGTGAGGAGAATGCATGAATGTACTGAGTTTCCAAAATAGAATAGTGTCCAAAAGCTTTTAGAAAGTAACCAAATATTGGTGCACAGAGTGACGTGAATTAATTTTAAAAATGTTATGTTGGCACAAAAGAAAACTGACCTAAAATAGTACAAAAGTAAAATTTCTATCATTTGTTTGTAACATAAAATCAATCTGATCTACAAGGATAACAATCGCAACTCCTTTTCCTGGAGGAGGGAGAGGAAAGTTGGGTTACTGATATCAACAGATCACAGGGAAGTTTCACAAGTAAAGGGAATGTTCTTTGTATTGACCTGAGTGATAGCTACAGCAGTGTACATGCTTATCGAAAGCTGTACACTTAAGAGTAAGATATTTGTAACCTCTAAATTATACCTAACACAGTCTGTTTAAAATAAAAAGAAGCATAAAATGTTAACTACTTACCAGTCCAATTATTTAAATAAAGGATGACCAAAAATTGCATACTTTTCCTTTAATTTTTATAATATAAGAAGAAATATAAAAAGGACAATTTATCAAATTAATTCAATACAAGAATCAAATGGTTGAATCGACACCTACTGGAGCATTGCACAGAATGCTCAGTATCTAAACAAACAAGCTGCCCAAGAGACGCTCAGGGTAAACTGTTAAGTAGTTAAGATAGGCTTCAAGAAAGGCACTGCAACACTAGTCAAGAAGGGAAGAAAAACAGAACTGTGATGGTTTGTGTCTGGATGTCCCCGCAAAGCCTCATGCAGTCATGGGGCGGGCTTCTAGAGTTTATGACTGATTCATGGTCCAATGTTGGAGTTATGGGTGTGAGTGCTACACCTGCCCAGGGGCGGGTAGTTTGCATACAATGTAAGGAAGGGAAAGAGCCTTGCTCTCTGCCACTTCTCCCTTTTGCTCTTGTTGCTTTTGTTCTTTTTCACCGCCATGAACTGTTGCCTTCTGCCCTGTGCCACTCTGCCTTGGAGCCAACCAAGTATGGACTGAAACCTACACAGACTGTAAGCTAAATATGATTTTCCTTTCTTAATTTTGGGTGTCAGATATTTTGTCCCAGCAACAAGAGGAAAGTAACCAAGGCAAGAACCTTTCTAGAGGAATTCATATGGTCATTTTCCTGTCATAAAACACATGTAGTACAGTGGAAAGGTAGTTGACTTACTATGACACAATTTTTATGGAATCATTTTTCAAAGCCAACTGTAAATTTCATCAGACAGTGCTGGTTCTTTCAACTCCTTTTATTTAATACAGACTACAAAACTAGATTTAAAACAGTGAAAGTTTTAGAAAATGTAGAAGTAACTAATATCAACATAAGTTAGACCTTTGGTAACAGAAAAGAAAATAAAAGTTTTCCTTAAATGATTCCAGGTGTAAGTAAGCCTTTATCTTTGCCCTAGGAGATTTTACAAAATTTAGTATTGTCTTCTGCATTTTAATCTGGAATCTACTGAGGCTCAGATAGATTAGTAAAACCTTCCTAAAACTATACCATTGAAAAGTGTTGGGATAAACAAGTAATAATAACCTACAGTGGAAAGATAGAGCCTGCATTCTTAGCCCTGTAGACTCTCCTCTATCCTCTGCCTATCCCAGGTTTCTTGATCATATGCCCACTAACAGACTGTCTTATTAAACAAATATAATCATTTTCCAAAAGTGTCAAAAATACAGTAAGTATGTCAGTAACTATCATAATGGCCTACTTGGTACTATGAACATTTGAAGATGTCAAGAATCAAACACATGGTACAGAATTTCAAACCCAAGGAGCCCTCAGTTTAAATGTGCATAAACTTTTTATAGATTGATTGATGCTGGGGAGTGACCCAGTACCTCACGCATGTTAAGCGCTCACTTTACTTCTGAGCTGCATGCCGGTCTGATCCAGTATAATCATTTTAAATACATACCTCAAGTCATTTTTATGATGATACTTCACACTTTGATACAGAGTGCTATGGGGATTTTAAAGTTCATAGCTATGAAGGCATGACAGCTGAGACCCATTGATGACATACTGAGATTTGACTGTTTGGTTTCTACCTGTACAAATGCTTCAGAATGTGTAGAGTTTTTGATTATGTAGTTTTTGGTTTTTAGATCCCATTGTTATTTTGGGAAATTCCTACAAATTGTCTTCTGAAAGAAAAAGTTACTGACAGCTGTTACATACATGAGATTTCTCCCTTTGTTATCACTGTACTTATCACTTACTGCAATAGTTTAACATTTATTTAAAAAAAATTTTGAGAATCTATTAAAAACAAATTATTTATATAATATTAGAAAGCTGATTCCATAAGTAAAATACAATAATTATGAAATCAAAATTTCATACCTGAAATGATTGAACAAATTTGTTTCTGTAGCCTAAAAATAATTATTTTTACAAATCAGAAAAATAATTAGAAAGCCCAACAAAAAATAAAATATGGCATACAAAGCTTAGTATTACCTCAGGCCCTTATCTGAGAGTTATATATTGCTAAGGAGAGATGTTATAGCTAATGTTTCCAAATACTTAAGCAAACCTGACTCTGAGAACACTGGAGTATGCAGTAATACTACTTCTGTGTGCTTCAGTTGTTTTATATGAACAATAATATTTTAAGCCGAGTATGGTGGCACACACCTGTAATCCCAGCATGCGGGAGGCTGAGACAGAAGGATCACCGCAAGTTCGAGACCAGCCTTGGCTACACAGTGAGTTCAAGGCCAGCCTGAACTACATAGTGATACCCTGTATCAAAAACACATACACACACACACACAAAGAAATAAAAAAGGAATAATATTTTATATCAAGCATAGCTTTTGCTGAGCTGAAATATTCAAACAAATAGAAACCAAGGATGCGACTTGTATGTTTGGACATTGATTCAGAAGAGAGGACTCTCACACAGAGTGAAGAAATGATTTGTAAGCTGCTATAAGGATTCCGTAATAATCCTGAAATTAAAACTTTTCCAATATTAAAATTATTGGAAAAGTTTGAAGAAACTAAAATTTATTTAATAGACTGTGCCATCTTACATTGTTCCACTTAAAACTTTAGAGATGTAAAACTATAGCATTTAAATGAATTGCAGGAAACATCAGATTAACCTTTCAGTTCTTGTAGGCACCTGTTTAAAGTCTCCATTTAAATGGTTTGAGTGATGGGAAGCTCAGCGTACAACAGAACCATTTCTTAGAAAAGGGTGGTGTCTAGTCCTTCCTTCCTCGTCGCGTGCCAGAACCTGCCTCCCTCCATCTTCTTTCCACTCACCCACATCATGTCTCACGAAGCTCTCTTGATACCAAGTGTCCCTTACAGTATTCCCCACCATTAACTATTCCTGACATAATATGACTTCCAAAACTTCACCATCTTTGTCAACTTTCTCTGGAGAAAAAAAAAATCAAAAAAGGTTTTTTAAAGTGGACTTTAAGAAAGTTCCTGACCTAAAACACATTATGTTTTACCTTTGGACTAGTTGTCTCCTAACATCAGGAGATGTTGATATGATACATCATTTAGAGCCCAGTCAAGAAGTTCTCATGTTTCTGTCTCCTTCCATTACATGTGATAGCTTTCATATGGGCTTTCATTTATACAGGTGAAACACTTACTCTCATAATCCGACAGAAATCTTAAAGATGCTGGATCAGCATTTTAAAAGAAGAAGAAGAAAAATAAAGCTAATCGTTTTATGCAGTGTAATTAATCCATAAATACTTAAATCTAAGAATTTAGCTTTACATAAAGCTTTAATGACTCAGACGTTTTATGAATCTCTTACTCAAAAGCTTCTTATAAAATCATGAGCATATTGACCTCCTTTAACTATATTTCTTTCTGGTTATTAGTGTTACAGAGCCAATGCATGTCTACATTTTATTCAGTCGGTTTTATTATTTTTTAAAAGCTTCATTTGTTTTTTAATTCTCTAATGTGTAATTGTTCCCTTTGCAAGTAATGATATTTTGGTATTTTCAGTTTTCACATATAACTCACACATCTTAGGATATTTCTAAAAGATTAGTTTGTGTAGCATTTTGACTTGTTTTAAAGTTCTAACAGAAATGTTATACAGATTTACTGATTACTGATATATTCTTTTTGTTTTTTTTTTTTTGGTTTTTCTCCAGTACCGGGAACTGAACTCACGACCTTGTGCTTGCCAGGCAGGCGCTTTTGCTGCTGAGCTAAATCCCCAGCCCCTACTGATATATTCTTATATGGCAAGAATATACTTGATAAATTGATACTATATATAGTTACTTTAGTTTTAAATGATTTCCAGATTTTAGAGAAAAATCTTCAGGAAATGAAAATAAGAGTAATGTACACATATTAGAAATCCCAGCTTCAAAACAAACAAACAAACAAATAAACAAAAAGAAATCCCAACTTCACAAAGAGGTTCTGAAATAACAATGCTTTTGAATGCTTAGTTTGATCAATTCTATTGTGTGTTAATAAAAGTAATTAATTAGAATATTCTATATTCTGGGTGCTTACATAATTATTTACGTGAACAATCCTAACACCTAGAGAAGAATATTATCCTCATTTTACAAATGAGGAATCTAAAAACAACAGAATTTAAGAAACTTGTCCAATGTTATACTTCTACTAGGAATGGAGGCCAGATTTAAAATTCAGCTGGCTGTAAAATTTAAGACCTTCATTGGCAGAGGATACTATGATTCTGACTTTAAAGTCAGAGATGTAGATGTACCAATTCCCTACAGTGAGTGCAATCATTATGCAAACATCTAACAATAAAAAAGAGTTTGAATATGAAGGCGTTAAAATTTTCTTTCTGATGTGTAATATTGATTTTAAAAACAATGAAAGGATATGCAAATCATCACAACATTAATCTATAAGCTGTTTTATAATTCCATGAATGAGAACACAATGATTTTAAAGTAATGTCTCCCCAACGTTGATATAATATAAAGTGTAGTCTTAAAATCGATCAATATTCAAACTAAGGTTTTATAAGTAGAGATGATATGCAGTTTGCAAAGTAGAAAGCAAAAGAGAAAAAACAAGAGTATAATCTATAGCACAGAGGTATGCTTTAGGTTGTCATCGTTGTAAAAGGTAACTTGTCACCATCAATCATTTTATGTTGTGATTCTGTGCTGAAAAGTAATCTTCAGATGTTAGTTTTCCAAGAAGAGCTTCAGATCAGAAAGAACACACTGGCCTTCTAAAATTAGTATTCTGGCCTATATGACACCTACTATTCTCTGGGTGAATTAACAAAATGTCATCTGACTTTAAATCGGTATCTGATAGGTGTGGTTGGAGAACTTGAATCCTGTGGGACTTGTTTAAACTTCAAAAAATGCACAGCTAAAGACTGAACTTGGTAAATTCACACAGGTGCAAAATCCATGGACTCCTACTGAGTGCTTTCTTCCCAGGTGATGCAATTTTAAGAAACACTTTTGAATTTGTATGTGACTGGCTAAAGTTTCTATCTACGCAGCATAAGTTTTGTTTCAAAAGAGTCATTGGGTTCAGTGATCTGAATAATTTTTAACATGTTGAGTAAGATTGTGAATTGGTTAAAATTTTCTGGAAAACAATTGAGAAATAATGTCAAAAGCTTCACAATAATTCATGGCCACTGACCTAGTAATTCATCTTCTAGGAATCTAGTCTACAAATAAATCATTGTGGTCGCCATAGTGATATACAAGCCTACTCATTATAATGATACTTGTGAAGGACAAAAAGAAAACAATGTAAATGCCCACCATTATGGAAATGATTAAACTTTAGAATAAATATATAATGGAATAAATATATTCAAATATACAACTGATAAAAACATCATACTGGAAAATATTTGATGCCCTGTAAAATGCCATAAATGGCTAAAAATTGTATAGGAAACTATATATAAGGTCTATATTTACTAGTTTATTGAAACTAAATGGAAATCATAAGTTTTTTAAGCTGAAAGTTAATTAGTAAAGGTAAGAGTTATTATTCCTAAATATAAGACTCAGGGATGATTTTTGAAAAGCTATTGCTTGTTCCTTGTATTTTTCTACATTAATATTAAATATTTAATAAGATAAAAAGTGTTTTCAGTTATTATACAACATTATTCTTAAAAGTGTTAAAAATCAGTCGTAAGATTTAAAAGTAATTTTTAAAAAATGTATACTTTTTGAGTTTGAGCAATTGGATAGCTTTTTAAATGTTATAGTGAGATAAATGAATACTTGCAAGCATAAAAATCTTTTCAAAGATTAAATTTAGGCATATAGTAGAGCTTCTATTTTATTTTCTGTAAAGCTATTCATTGTTTAGATGTATTTTTTTTAAACATAGCTCAGGATAATTTATTATCTTGATAAGGTACTAATTTTCTCCACGGCATCTGTTCAGTTGGCTTATATTTCCATCACTGAATCAGTGGCTGAAATCATCCCCAGCTGTGATTTTATGATCTGTTTATAAACAATCTGCCAGACCATACTGCCAGGCACCCTGCAAGACTCCCAGGTAAGAGGAAAGTGAGGTTATCCAGCCTAACTCAGACTTCTCTCTGTTGAAATCTTAGCAAACTCTAAAGCTGAATTATAAAGGATAAGAAACTCAGAGTTGGCATTGCTGAAACATACTCGCTTTTCAGTACTTGATTCAAGTTTGTAGTATAATTTAGGTTGAGGCACACCTAAAATATACATATCATACTAACAAAACATGAGGATCCTTAACTGAAGCATAAAAGAGCTGATGCAAGAGTTTGTTCTATGTATATTTTACATCATTTCTGAAAAGGTGCACCAAAGGGCGTTGGTTCTTGCCAGAAACTCAGATAAGTATCAGTGCCTGACACAGTCCTGCATGGGTAGGCATTTAGACACAGCTCTGAGAAACAAAGGTGCTTTCAAACCGACGTGAGGAGGAAGCAGCCTCAAATACTGGACAGCCACCTTGAGAAGGGAAAGGAATGATATTGTAGAGGCTGACACAGGACTGGAAACTTGATCTGAATATCGCACGGTTCGTCTTCAGCTATGCATTGCTCTCAGACTCCTTCCCTGCATTCTGAGCTGGCATTCTCTAAACTTTAGACATTTATACATAATTCCACATATTATAGGAAGTCACATTTCTTGAACATCTAAACTTATGACACGAAAACTATCATTTCATTTAGGAGATTCAAAAGACATTTTTTCTACAGAATTATATAAAATGTTTCAGCAGGAAATATGAGTTATAGATCATGCTATAGGATTTTAGTAGCATTATACCTACTAAGAATTTCAGTTCAGCCAGGCATGGTGGCCCATGCCTGTAATTCCAGCACTTGGGAGGCTGAGGCAGGAGGATTGTTGCAAGTTCAAGACCACCTTAGGCTACAAAGTGAGCTCAAGGTTGGCCTGAACTGCATAGTGAGACCCTGCTTCAAAAGGACAAAAAAAAAAAAAAAAAAAATTCAATTTAGCCTAGAAATTCTTTACATCAATCAATGCAACACATAATGATACTGCTGACAAAAGGATGATTTTTGTAACTTTAAACATGGAACTTCATCTTAAAAACTGATATTCTTAAAATAAAATAAAAGTCCAATTTTTTTTTATCAGGCTTTTTTTTTTTATTTTAAAGAGAATAAAATTTAAAAAAAAAGACAATAAAAGGGATACAGAATTTAAAAACAAGATGACAGGAAATTAACAATGGTTGTCATATTTCCTATTGTTATCTTCAAAGTAGTTGTTTGGATTACCAGATTATCAGGCTTATTTTTAATACTTGTATACAGAAATTTTAATTGGTAGACAAAAGCTGGTCAGTAGATCAGAACCAATGATTTAAAATTATGTGTGTTGTTATCAGCAAAAATGATGAATCATAAGATGATTTGTTTAATTGACACAAGATTTAGCTTTATTTTGATTACTAAATGTGGTAGATAAGAGTCTAGAAATAAAAGGGCCGTTTTCTTTATCCAGGATAGAGGGGTACTTAATTTATTTATTAGTTCAATCATAAGTGCACAATAAGTTTTTAATGTGCCAAAGTTGTCAAACTCAGATATACATAATAACTATAAATGCCAGCAATGAAAAGACAACGCTTTAGTGCAGTGTTATGGTTGATACATTGTGTCAACTTGGGGAGTCTAGAGGTTTGGCTAAGTGACTCAGCAGGAAGCCAGGGTGCTTACTTTGTATACATCCTGAGCCTGTGGAAGAGGAGGGCATGGAGATTATGTGAGAGCTACTTAGGTGGGGGTAGCCTGTTTACAAAGTAAGGCAGGGAAAGAAGGTGCTTGCGGCCATTCCTCCCTTTTGCTCTGACTGTTTGCTGTTCGGCTGCCATTCCCCCCTTTTCTCTAGTTGCTTTGCTGTCTTCTGCCTCGGAGCCAGCCAAGTATGGACTGAAACCTCCACAAACTGTAAGCTAAATAAAACTTTCTTTTCTTCATTTTGAGCGTTGGGTATTTTGTCTCAGCAACGAGAGAAAGGTAACCAAGACATGCAGTATTTTCATCGAGCTACAAATTTAAAGTCTTATTCAGACACACACACACACACACACACACACACACACACACACACACAGTATCACAGAAAGATAATGAAAGTATTGGCATATTAAATGCTATGAGAGGGCTTCAGGAAAACAGGCTTGAAAAATTTTCAAACTTTAAATGTAATTTTTTCAAGCAGCTTTGATTTCTCTTCCTGCCTGTATCAGTAACTTTCCTATCATTGGTCACAATACCTGACTCTCACTACTTGAAGAAGGAAAAGTTTAATTTGGTTCATGATTTGAGGGAATTCAGTCCATAGTGGGCTGGCTCTGTGGCCGAAGCATCATGGTAGAAGTTTATGGTGGAAGAAAACTGCTCACTTCATGGCGTCCAAGATACACAGAGAAAAAGGAATTGCTGATGTGGGAGATGTATTCTCCACAGGCATGGACTCAGGGGCACACCTCTTCCAACAAGGTCCTTCCTCCTAACAGTACATTTAGCTAGCAGTTCATAAGTGGATGAAATCTTTAATCTCAGTCTCCTGCAAAGTCTCAGGACATGGACAAAATGTAGACAATTTTCTACTGGAGTGTAACACAACACAGCATTTGGTCCAACTGTAAATTGAGTCATTGTTCCCAACGAAAACTGCCTGAGTGTGGCCTTTACTGTCCAACTTCCTATCAACTTTCCCATCTTCTGAGTGCTGATCAAAATCATAAATCAGGCTCTGCTGACAGCATTCTATGGCTTCTCTACTCCACATCATCATAGTTTTCTAAACCCTTCCTGGATACCAGTTGCAAAGGCTTCTAAATCACATCTTCAGATATAGTAGCATCAATGACTCCTTTCCTGGTACCAATTTTTGGTGTTAGCACTTTTGTGGCTGAGACACAACACCCGCCACCCACAATTTAAAGGAGAGGTTTAATTTCCTTCATTAGTACAAGGGGATTCAATTCATGGGTAGCTGGCTCCAAGGCAGAAACTTCATAGTGGAGGGCATGATGGGAGAAACATGCTCAATTCACGGAGGCCAGAAAAAGAGAGGGAATAGAGGACTCGGAGAGAGACACACCCTTCAAGGACAGACTCCAGAATGGCACATCTCTTCCAATGAGGCACCATCCCTAACTGTACAGTTAGCTACAAACTCATCAATACCTCAGTCAATGATAAATATGATGCCTTCATGATCAAGTAACTTCCAAAATGCAATATTACTGAACAAATAAGATTTTGAGGGATATTCTAGATCCAAGCCCATAACATTATCCCTTCACCCAGATATGAGTGTCCTCTCCTGGAAATTTCAGAAAGATTGTTTCAGTGAATTCTACAGAAAAAAAATTCCCTAGTGTAGATAAAAACTATTCTTCTACTTATAGTAGTTTGCTATGAATTTCCATTAAGCACATCAAGGTCCTTTTCAAGATGTCCTTAAATTTGAATAAACTTCTGATCTATCATATGATAATTAATTATATTCTTGTCCAAGGGGCAGATCTATGCACTAACATGAAGGCTTCTAGGCAAAGGTCCAGGACTGACAAGCTTCTGGGAAATTCTTTCACAATAAATTGGTCAATTGGCATTGTAATTTATAAATCAGTCTCTCTGGGTTCTGGTGAGTGGAAATCAATGCAAACCAGTCATCTGAAGGTTGAATATACACTGAGCTAGCTGACAGCATTAAATTTCTGAACCTGTAAAGCTGAGGATCAAGTCTGGAGGTGTAGCCCAAGTCCAGGAACCAGGAAGAGCTCTGGCACAAGATCTCATGGTTTTCACTGGCTCTTCATAATCATGTTCATATTTGCATCATTCTCTCCCTTGATACCATGAATTACGCTAGAACACACACATACCTACACACACACACACATACCTACACACACACACACACACACACACAGTTATACATTTCCATTTTCCCCTACTAAAAAGAAAATCAGTTTTATTCATTGCCTAAATTGGTCTTGTCACTGTCTCTCACCAGTGCCCCTGGAGCAGCACACATGACATGGCACCGAGGATGTAACCAAAATGTCCGTATAACAGGCTTTGGTGGCCTCATGCTTTATCAACTCCGTTAGTTTCTGCAGTACAGATGACACATTTCAAACTTCTTATCTTTTAGTTTTCAGTGTACTGCAGCCATCTCTAACCTTCCAAATTTGATCCTCTTGTCACTCCCCCCACCCATTCCCTTCTTTTCTTACCCTTCATGTTCATCTGCAGAACTTGTGGTGATATTTTCATGTATATATTTGAGTGTGTTTTTATTTTCTTCCATTATATTCACAGGTGCCTCTTTCAGACCAGTCAGCACTGATGGATGCTCTTTTCCCCTCTGCCATGGCACAGCAGGGCTAAGAGGAGAGGTGGATGGCCAGGGATTTCCATGTCATCTAGGAGACTTGACCAGTGGCTATTTACCACATATGGACATATTTCTAAATTCTAACCAAGGCAATTGTGGCTCTATGGTGAATAATGTCCCTTGACTATCTGGTTACTCAGCTAGAGCACATGCTGATGGGACCAATAAAAGATTTTTCTTTCATTGGATATCAGGTAACCTCAGTCTAGAAAATAGTGTTCTGAAGCCCAGTGGTAACTCAATAGGTATTTGTTGAACTGATTTGAACAAGGGACACTGGTTCTCTATAACCAGCTCTCTGCTGTGTCTGTCCAAGTGTATCAACTCCTGATGTAATAGCTTGCTTTCTATCCACAATAAAATATACACAGTTTTTGGAGAAATCACATGCCATATATCTATGCATTTTCTTGTGTGATTCACTGTGGCTGAAATGGTCTTTTCTAACTTGGTAACAACTATAGACAACTCTAAGACTTGGTCCACTCACGGTTTCTGACACTGTTATCTTATCCTCCAAATCAGCTGCGAGTCTGCTTTAACTACTCCTCTTGATCTTCAATTGCACTCTTACAAGGGACACTTTCACAGTATATCACTCTTTTTAACATTTTTAAATAAACTGTTAAACTAGCTTATTTCTTTTCTGTGTTCTCCAGGAGGGTAGAAATCAGCTTCTAGTTCAAAGCATATCACATGTACATTGTTTGACTAATGGATCGAATCACTGAATTGTCGTCACTTACAAGCAGCACAATATTGACTTCCAACTCCAATGAGCTTAGAATTATTAAAGCATATTTCAAGAAATTAGACGTAGAGGAGCAAAGAAATTAGTATAAGAGAAAGCAAGTGATTAAGTCGTTATATCTCTAAATAAAACACAGCAAACATATAAGGATGAAAATCAAATTCATGCCATAAATAAGATTTGTTTGTACTAACTGTATTTTGAACCCTTGTCATTAAACCACCTTATAGTGGGCATTTATCTTTGGATCAGCACAACATCCACCATTTGTTATTGTTTACATCCACATATAAATCTTATTTATATTATCTTCTTTTGAATCAAATCTTTTAATTTTAAAACTTGTAACCCATGACAATAAAACATTACCTAGGATATAAGAAAACTTGTAAACTTATGTAAAACTGTGCTATGAGAAGAAAAATGAAAGATAAAACTCTGATATTTAGTTTTGTGTTTGAGTAGATTATATAGCCTTGGTGAATTTGAAAAATATTGTATTTGCACATCTGTTTTTGAGTTTCCCCTTTACAGAAAATCATCCAGGTGGGAATATTGAGGTTGTTAAGCTGTAGGAAAATACTCTTTACCCTTTTTAACCCAGAGATTGAAACAGCGCTTCCACATGTCAGGTGCACCATATGTTTGTGTACCAACCAAATAATAACTATTGTCAGTCATTTAACCTATTTGATGCATAAGTTTTTGGATTTTCAAATTATTTCAAAATGCAAATGCTAGCTGCTTTGTTAGGTGTAAAGCAAATAAATTAAATAGTATGAGTCACAGAAACAGAAACAAATAAATATGTGTTTTCATTGCAGTCAGCACCATACTGCTTTGATAAACAATTAAAAATCATTGTGCTGTACTGACATGAGTGTGAATTATGAGTGGGTAAGTGTAAAAACTGATGAGTATTCTACATTTACAAAAGGCTGCCTGTGACATATTGTGTGTTTTGTGAGTCATTTATCTTCTAGCTTTAATGTGTCATGGTATAAAATATTATAAATGTGATTCTACATGACAAGATAATAAAATACTAAAAAAGAAGGTTGTGTGTCATGACTTCTCCATGAAAAGTTTTTCAGAAAAGATAATTATATATGCATATATATAATATATATTGAAAATGATTTTTCACTATCTGAAATGATTTTTGTGTATGGAACTGGGATATCTTGCTCTTTTCATTATTTCAAATATCCTTATATACCAGTTTATTAACAGGAATGCTAAAAATTTTATATTGAAGCTTCACATGCAAATTTAATCCCTGTATATAAATATTCAGGCTCATTTTAAGAATTTGGGATTAGATTAGAAAATTAATTTTTTAGAATTATTCATGAATTGAACAAAGTATGAAGCTCTTTAGGTGGCATTTATAACACCTTCAGGACAGAAGTAAAAACCTTAAAAGTGATTCTTAAAAATATTGGGCCAGGGATATAGCTCGGCAGCACACTGCCTGCCTGATAAGCGCAAGGTCCTGAGTTCAATTCCTGATAACAAAAAAGAATATTATGATGCATTAAAAAAGAGGAAATTAAAAAAAGATGTAGCATTACATTATAACATCTCATTTTTATAGAATTATAAAAGATTGACAATTGATATTTAATTTCTAGTCATCTTTGAAATGTACTGAATTTACACAAATTCAGGTGTTTCTATGAGCAGACCTGAATTGTAGCAGCGTGGGTGGTCTGGCTATCTTTAAAATTTACTGAAATTATAGGAATTTATGTATTATCAGCAGACTTAAATTTCAGAAGAGTTGATGGCTTAGTTATCATGGAAATTTACTGAAATTACACGTGAATCCATGCATTTCTATGAACAACACTGAATATCAGAAGAGTTGGTAGTATTTTCCTACATTTTACTTCTCTACCTTCCAGTAGTACCCTTTAAATTTAAAAGTAGTTTTGACATAGTTTTTGAACCAGGCAGGTGCTTGGACACCAGGTTTTTGTTTTATACATCAACAAAATAAGGGTCAGAAGGCTTAAAAACACTTGGTGAAGGTCACATGGCCATTGAAAGGCAGGTAAGACATGACACCTGGACTCAGTCCACCTTACTTTCAGCATTTCATAAGGCTGTCCAAAAGTGTCTTCAGGAAGTTTATTTTTGTGTTAATTATTGACCACATGACTTTGAACCTTACTTCAAAATAGTCTTCAGTCAACTGGTATTAAATAGTCTGATGGGACCACTGTTCCATGTTGAAACAATAAAGCAAAAAATTTAAAAAATCTGAAAAAATACCAACCTGATGAAATATCATAATCAACGTTTAAACAAATTCTAATGAAATATCTACCTTCATGTTCCTGTACCATATTTTCCAAAGTTTTCTTATGAATCATTAGGCATACTTCATTCCCATCACTCCTTTTGAAATGATTTGAGAAACATTGTTTTCATTAAACAATGCAACTAGACATTCACCGTAGAAAACAATAAATCATTGGACACTTATTTGAAAGGTCACCTAATCACATTGTATAGCATGTTATAAGGACTTTGTTACAAATTGAAAGGAAACAATTTTGATTGAAGTGGAAAGAGAACAAAAAATATAGTAATGCTAGAAAAGTAGGAATCATAAGATACATTTATATAGTATATGTATGATATGGTATTTATATATATATATATAATATGGTACACGTATGAGTGACCACACTATGAATTAAGGCTAATATGGAAGAATCTGAAATGATTTTTGACAGCTGGCAGCTTTCAAATCCCATCGCTCCCCACCCGCCTTTTTGCTCAAGCATGGGCAGCGCCATGATGCATTCTCCCGTGGGTACTAATGGGAAACTGCAACCTCAGTTGTTCTGGTCGAGTCCATTTGAGGGCTAGCGCTTCACACCAAGGCACATTTTCCACTTGTGCATGTTCCCATGTTTCAGGATGTATTCACAAACTTTCCACAAAATCATGCAAGTTTTGACTTGTACACAGGATCATTTACCTTACGACCACCCCATCCATAACCCCAGTAAATTCAAAGTCGGTCTCCTTTCGTTGTTCTCACATGACCTTTGAGGTGTGTTTGGGAATGTACCGTAGCCTCCCCAGAGAGCCTTACTGTGTGAGTGGTGAAACTTTTAATATTCCCTCGGTGCTTGTGTGATATTAGCAGTTTCAAAGCCCAAACCACTGGGTTACTACAACCAACGCAGTGAGGAGGGTTACCAGGCAATGAGGATGATCTCCAGAGGTGTTGCTTCTTTGGGTTTAGCTTAATACTTGGCTCTGCTGCCTGCTGCAAAACTTGAATATTAGGTTCTAAGTGCTGCTTTGTGCCGTACTGGTTGAATTCTACTGAACCTTTCACATAGATGTAATCAACCTACATCAGAAGTTTCAATGCTTTAGAAACAGTGACAAGTGAGTTAAATCCTCCTTAAAGCACCCTGGATTGTGCGTTATGGCCTCAACCTATATGTCTGAGAGTGAAACATACATCTTGATTCCAGCATGAACTGTGACTAATGCTAGCTTCAGAGGTACGGTTCTTACCTTGTAATTGCTGACTGTGTGTATCACCCAGACACTAGCCCTTCTTCTATAACATCTCTGTAAAAATGTGATAGTTTGTATATTATATAAGCTAGTCAGATGACCAACTGGATAGAAGAGCAGTTCCCATGTGATGTGCTGCTCTATAAATTTGTAAAAATAGACATACTAAAAAGACTCTATTAAATATCTTTGTTAATATTGCTACCCAGGCCTCTGTTGTGAGAAAAGACCCTGATCATCTTCTGGGTTATAGAGAAGAACACTTCTGATACTTACATGGTACACCTAGGGAGTTCATTCAACATCAGCTTAAACCTGGGATCTTTAACCTGTATTAAGTAACTTTTCATGAGGGAAAGTACTTAAGCATGCTGTTATTGATTTGAGGTATATTGGAGAAGAAGCATAAATATGAGCATGGTAAACAAACCTCTCTTCTTCTGATGTGTATGGGATAAGCACAAAAGGGGGAAAAAAACTAACAAAAATCTAGACACAAGGTGAGGAGACAAAACATTGAAAGAGTACCACAATTTTAATCAATTAGAAATCCAATATTTAGGGGCTGGGGATTTAGCTCAGCAGCAAAGCGCCTGCCCAGCAAGCGCAAGGTCTTGAGTTCAATCCCGCATACTAGAGAAAAACAAAAAACAAAAAACAAAAAAAAAAAATCCAATATTTGCAGAAGAATTTATGAAATAATAACATAAAAAGTCTGATTTGTTTTTCTGCCTCTATAACATGGACTCTGAATCAATTTTAATATTAACTAAGATGCACCAATGGACAAGTCCATGGCTCTAATAAATAGGCTCAGGTTAAATATTTTACCTGGAATTCTACCAAACATAAACAAGGCATACTCTATAACCTAAGCAAGTTATGAAATAAAAAAATAGAGAACAAAGAACTATGCCTCTTAGTAATCATCAAAATTAAGGCATTGCCTAAATATCACAAGGTGGTTGTGCAAACTCTGACCAAAATAATGTAATCAGTTCTTTAGTACTTTAAGTAAGCTTGACAAACTGGACTCACAGAGACCTTTACCCTGAATTAAAATAGTCAACATGGTTGTATGCAAAATAATACAAGGCCTTATAAAGATTGAAACCCATTATGGAAGATTTATTCTAAGAAAAGAGTGATTATCTTCACTATTTTTCCATTTAATAGTTTAACTTGACTGTTTTAAACCTTGAAAAAACTAAATGGTATCTCATAGTGGAGCACTACAAATTTAATTCTGTGATCTTACACAGTTTGGCCACCATAATTAATACTATGTCCAATCATCTGTTAGTATTTTACTTACACTGATTTGATTTGAATGTTCTGCTAAGTATCTGTTATAACACTTTCCCTGCTTTCACCTTCAGTAATGCAATAATTCCACGGTATGTGCTTTTAGCTTCAAAGAATGGCTTTACCCAGCTACTTTTGGCATCCTCGACAGCCCGGCCATTGCACAGTCTTGAAAATGCCCTCAAAATGGTACCTGCACCCAATTTTCTAGGGAAACAAGTAATAAATCACATTGGTGACATCATCCTTCAAGAATATTCATTTCACACAATCATTTGAGACTTCTGATGAGTCACAAAAGAGCTCACAGAAAGGGAAGGTCTCAGTGTCCCACACAAGTCCCCACCAACCCAGTTAAATTTCTGAGAATTACTTTGTCAGTCAAAGTCTACACCATTCCTGATACCATTAAGAAACAGTTTCCAACCTTCACAGTATCATAATTTTAAAAGCAGCCTTAATTTTTTAGGACTTTATTGGGTTTTGGAGCAACATTTATAATTTTACTTATGAACATTTATATCAAAAATAGCAAATTATCTTTTTAGTATATATTTTAGCTTTGTGTGGGGTCTTACAAAACATGTATTGAAATTATTTTCAAATTATAACCCAACACACAATGCTCCCAAGAAATTCCTTCAGTGCAGAAACCACCTCAACTTCCTCCCGTGGTCCTTGGAGCCCCAGGACCGCCCATGACAGGCATTTATTTTCTTGCAAGAATCTCTCTTCTCCAGCCCCATGTCATATGCCAGTACTGTGGTAAATTCTGTCTGCAAGACCAGCTTTCCTGGAAACAGAGGCCACCACAGACTATGAGTCCACTACCCTCCTCCATGCCCAGCTACATTTTTTGCCTTGGCTTGCGGAAGTCGTTAACTTCCAGGTTGAACATGGCACCAAGAACTCCCTCCTAAAGTGGAAAGAATACCCACATGTTAGAGTCAATCTAGGCCCTCCGGTATATCCCACCTGTGTAAGAGTGAAGCCTTTCTTGTTTGTGGTCCTCGGCAGATGTCATAGTTTTGCTCTTATTTTGGACCACTTAGCAAACTGAAGAGTTCTTGAGGATCAACTGAATGAACAGCAAATGGAGTTTGTGTACATTAGAGACCCTATGACCAGCATTATCCATTAGGATAGAACTCTCTGGAGAGCTGCTACCTTCATACTTTAATTAAGACATTCTTGGTGAAGGACCCAAGAGTCAGTGCAAGTGGTTAAACTTCAGGTAGCTTTCTAAACTATGTGCCCTCTCAACATTCAGCCCCAGCTACGGGATTTCATAGACCTTCTGGATCACTGCTAATGGTCCGGCACACAGTCAGCCAACAGCCACATTTCCTTATTCAAGGATGTCTTCTAGGAAGTAAAAATCTCTAGAAATCTCTTGCTCCATACTCAAAATATAAATCAGTGACACATGCCCTTACATAAACTAGAGCCAAAATACAAGTCCTCACCAAAACATTCCATACATTCTCTGGATTTCTGGGCCTTATTTATAACAAATAAGGCATTCATTTCCCTCATCCCCATATACAGTGATAACTTCTTAAAGAAAGTGTTGAATGAAATGTTCACCTCTTTTACTTCTCTGGTGATAAGCCTCATGACATACCATCACGGCTTAGTTAAACAAGTTAAAAAACAATTGAAAAATGGTAAAGGTCAGTCATTCAATAGCAAGAATGAATTGTAATACACAGTCTGAACCCATTTTCATGTTTGACTAAAAATTTTTCAAGCCATTCCCCTTTCACATGTTGGGCTGCTGTCCACCTGGGTAGGTGATCAGGAAGGCTCCGTTAACACTAACGGACATTCTTCTTTAGGTATAGTGGAAAATTCGAAGGGCACAGTCCTGACCTTGCAATCCAGCAACCACAGTACAAACACAGAGCCAGTTCCTTTTCCCTGATCGCTAAATTTATTTAAGATCCAGCACCACTTTCCCTGGAAAATTGTTTATGGAAACAATAAACATTATCTTGTGCTCTTAAGACATGTGTTCATCTAGTTAGGTTATTATAATAAAATACCATCAGCAGCACAGCTTACAAACAGAAATTTGTTTGTCACAGTTGTAGAGGCTGAAAATCTAAAATCAAAGTACCAGATTCAATGTCTAATGTAAGCCAGTTTCTTGGCACACAGATCATACTTTCTGTTTGTGTCTCCACTTGTTGGAAAGGGCTAACTAGCTCTCTGGGTGCCCCTTTGTAAGTACAGAACTCTCATTCATAAGTGCAATAATACCACTTATGACTTAATCACTTCTTGAAGACTTTGTCTGCTACTACCATCCCCCTGGGAGCCAAAGCTTTATTCCTATGAATTTTGGAACGATATGAACATTCAGACAATAGTGGTGATATGTAACATCCTAAGTCTAGATATCTAACTAAATATGGGAAGAGAAGGGGAGATCCTGTCTGAACAAATGACAAACACATGCCTTCTTAAAATCCAACTTTACAAATTTTACCCTCAAATTAAATATTATAAACATAGAGGTGTATGATAACCATATCCCTCTTCTCTAAAATAACAGGCTACATTTCAAAATATTGAATTTCTTAACTGATTCAATTCTTTGGTCATACATCAATTTTTGTAGTTTTCTTTATACATATGTTTGATGTTAACATATTTTTGTACATTTCCTTTTGTTTAACATTTTTTACATTAGATGTTTATCTTTGTTTTTATATGCAGAATATATTCATTTTTTGCATAAAGATTTTATGCCTTGTCATTTTGAAATATTTTTAGATTTGTTTTGTTTTTGGCTTTTTGAGACAGGGTCTGTCTGTGCAGCTCAGGCTGGCCTTGAGCTCACTTTGTAGCCAAGGCTAGTCTCGACCTTGAACTTGCAACAGTGATCCTGCCTCAGCCTCCAGAGTGCTAGGATTACAGGCATGTACCACCATGCTTGGCTTTGAAATATCTTTAAAGTCTAGTCATTTTAAACATAATCTCTTAGGATTTTTATCTAAACAATCACTTATTTCTGATGCTGCGAACTAACATAATATGTTCCAAATGAAAGGTGTTCTTTCCTATGAGTGTAAAAATAATGTACTCATCCTCACCATTAAAAATAACCATCTGTGAGAGTCTAACATGGCAGGTTAGAGAAGGCCAGTTGGAGGGGCTTGGAGGAGAGATAAGTGATAATTCAAGTGTTCTGAAATTGGGAGAAAAACACACCCAAATTCAGAGAGCTAGCCTGAAAGAGACATCTTCCAGAGCAAACCAAATGTCTGTGTAGTTGAAAAAGGGAAGCAGGGCCACTGCTGGTCAGAACTCACCCTACACCCTTTCCCCAGCAAAAGGGCTGTCTTGGGAGGGTGCTAACAGCCTGAGGGAAGGAGTCACCTCTCCTGGGACAGGCTTCTATACTCTGCCTCCCACCCGTGAGAGGAAACTCAAGATGGAGTTAACTACTGTTAGGGTCAAGGACTTAAACCAGAAAAAGGGAAAACCAGTGATAAAAACAGGCAGCCCCTCCCCTGGTCATCCTCCCAACCCTGGGGAATGCAGTCTCCCACAGCTCAGCATCCAAAAGGAAAGCACCTCACTGCAGACAGAAAGAGGTTGAACACCATGAACTGAACCGTGGGTGGCACTGAGCTCCATGGCAGATCTCACCCCTGGAGACTTGTGGGGAGGGAGGAGGTTCCAGGAGCCAGACCAGAGTTCTGGTCCTGCCCTACTAATGAAATCCTGCCCACTGCCCCAGGCTTCAC